>NW_018020853.1:0-46656 GCF_002006095.1 Pseudomyrmex gracilis | reverse complement strand
TAAAGGTAAATGAACAGCTGATAAGCAGAAGCTTGGCATGGGTGTCCGTAACAGTGCTGCCAACGTGACACAAACAACAGAATTCTAAACCGATAAGCCTGCGAGGTTTAAATTAAAAATTCCGGTTATTTTTTGATCATGGTAGTAGATTTATTATTTATCTGCACAACATCCTGCATAGGCTCTACATAGCCATAATTCAATTTGATACTTGAATTTGGAAAGAGAGCCAGAGGTAACTCCTCATTTCGAAACTTTTTTTGTTTATAATTTTTTAACGAACAACGAGCGACGGCTAAAACCTTCAGATTGTTGTTCAGGGAGTTCACTCGTGCTTGCATCTTAAGGTCTATCTAAGACATAGACGCAGATCGCAAACCGCTGATCTCGCGGAAGTGACCATTCACGTTTGTCACATTAACCAGTTGACTAACATAATTGGTAATACATTAAGATCTGCTACAGGTAGTTAGTACGACGCCCAGTGGCAGTATTTACTGCTAACGGAATACCGTCCCTCTTACCCCTAGCCCCTCGCGTCCAGAAAATGATTCAATGACCGCGACTGTACATACATATATACATATATAGTACATATTAAGTTGGCCAATAAGTTTGTGCAGTTTTTTTACTTACATCTCGAGTCGGTTAACTTAACCAAACTGTTGAGTTGTCTGAGCGCATCCATGCTTTACGTATTCGCTATTACTGGATACATGTTCAAAAATTAATGTGTCGTAATAATATCGTTTTTATTATAATAAAACCATTGCACGTGAAAAAGCTTTAATTGTAAAGTCGTAAGCAATTCAACCACTTACAGACCACGTATAGGCTACAATGTTGGCCTGTGATTATAGTTAGTTATTTCCTTACAACCTTACGATTACGACTAACTTTTGTCACGTGCAATGGCCCTTATATATATAAAAACATACAAAACTAATAATAATAAAATTAATAAAATTTTTATACTTTATTTATTGCATCATACGCGCACATGTTTTAATTTTTCAATTTTTTCACAAACGCAAATATATATGTTGTTATCAAGTAACAACGACAATGTAGTAATTTCCTAACAGTTATATAAAATTTTATAAAAGCTATGTAACTGTTTCATTGCTGTTATATTGCAATAATTTTATATTGATAAATAATGTTAAATAACAACAATGTTGAGTTCAGATAACATTTCTTATGTAACATTCCATATCAATTTTATTGCTGTTATAATGTCAGAACTGAGTGGTCGGCAGCAGGCATACGAACATGCACACGACGACGATCATGACCACGTTTCTGAATGTAAATTTTAACACACATTTCACTTATCTTTTATTATCTTTGTTCAAAAGCCGCAAACCAAAAAACGTAACAATACTTTTTTTTAAATATTTTATTCTGAATCGATTAAGACTAAAACGAACTTGATCGGTTTAGTTGTTCTTGAAATATTGCCTCACGAAAACTCTCTACTCTCAAATTACCTAAATTTCGCGTATAATAGGTGTGCTCGCGCAGTTCAGTAAGCGCCACTTTGTTGCGCGTGAACTTGGCGCGAGGCACTACCCGCGTGCCTCTTGATTAATAGAAATATATTGTGATTACAATACCTCGTATAAGTCTAAATGACACAGGGGATTTTTGTAGTCCCATCTGTTCTTTACTATCACTATTCACATTATGATAACTAGAACACCGCAATGTACAGTCCAAATATTTTATAATACATTTTATTAATAGAAGACATGAAGAAGTTGTATTGAAAATATCCGATTCTTTCAAGCCTTAATATATTATTGAATTGATTATACATTTATTTCAGAATCTTATCACTCTAGTCTTTAGATAAATTTACTTTTTGAAATGTGGCACAGTATATTTTTAATAAAGAAATTGTTTATATTAAATTAGTGATACGTTTGTGCTTTTGCCTGCTAGATGCTTGCATGCTTTTGTATTGGCTATCTTGTTGGTTGCTTTGCTAGATTTCCATCGTAGATCAAGCTATTTTTCTTGTATAATATGTACTGTATTTACTTACTGCGAGAACCAATCAGAAACTCAATTTTACATCATATGATTAAACTCGTCTTTTGGAGTGAAGAATTCTCGAGTTTTAAAAAAGTTTCTTTTGCAAAACTCTAGAGTTTATGTTCTATGTTATATAAATTTTGTCACTCAAACCTTTTTGTTACTCAAAAAGCATTCAAAAATCACATCTGCTCAGCATGAAAGTCTATCATGTGAAACCAAGCTAGCAATATCAGTACTTCTGCCTAGCATTGCTGCCTACATGATAGCGCAGGCAAATCCAGCAGGTATAAAAGCACCGTGTTCTGCTGATCTTATTTGTATAAAGATACTTACCAATTTTAACAGGAAAACCAGCTGGAAGTTGCATTTGTATAAAATTTTTCAATTTGGCAAAATGTGAACTAGATATTGCCATTAGATCAACGATTGGCATAATTTGTTCTTGAAGACTTAGTGGATAATCTTCACTCAACCATAAAGTTGCCTAGATATGAAGAAAAATATACATAGTATTTAGTATAAAAGTATAATACTTGTGTATTAAGATACAATTGTATATCAAACTGCACAAATACATTTTCGAAACACAATTTTATATACTATAAACACCATCATCGCGCTCAGTTAATATGTACCAGACGGTTTGCTATCAACGTTTATCGACTACTTAAACGTATATTTACATCTGCTTTTTTTACAGTTAATATTTCATTTAAATTAAAAACATTGTTTTGGCATCATTACTGTAAATAAAATACAAATGTGCTACAATAAGATAAAACAAGATAATGCAGAACCGATGGCAATGTGTCCAAATATCGAGTTTTTGATCAGTTCCTTAAAATATTTATATTTAACCTTCGTACACTTGCGCATTCATCTCAGATTGACAAAAAATTTCCTTTTTTTTTTGAACTTGTGATGAAAGGCTTAAAACGTTAATAAAAGTTTATTTTCTAATGAATTTTTGTTTTATTTGTTTTTAAGTACATTAACGACCATTCTCAAGGCACAGTCGGTCGTGACACCGCGCGCGGTGTATAAGTTTCATGTTAAATAACACGAGTATTAAAAAAGTTAGGTTAGGTTAGGTTAGGGTGGATCTCGGTTTGGGGGTCGGAAGAATAGCCCCGGCCTTCCAAGGGCAGAGCTGACTGCCACCGAGCGCGTCCCCGGGTTGTGGATAGAGGAACGGCCTCAAGTACTGAGGTTAGCTGCGCATAACCCCTTCGGGGGGAATAAGCAGTCACGGACAAACAGCGGTGGATACTGAGGGTGGGGTGGTCGCTTCTGTGGGAAGGGAGCGGCCTATAAAATGCTCCATTAAACCTGATAATGTATACACGTCAAAGGCGAGTGAGTGCCGCCTTAAAAGCACTTCAACCCCCAAGTAGATCGGGCTCGTTAGGTTTTGTTTATCAACCGATCTAGGTGAAGGAAAACATCAATGTAAAACCAAACAAGTAGAAAATATGATGGACAGCAAGACGAAGAAGGACTTACCGCCCCAGAGTGATCGGACACTCACGGGCCGGCACGGTGGGAGTACTGTCCCTGCTCCCGCCGCGTCGTTATCCAGCAAAGGGCAGAAGGAGGGGTTGACAGCGGGCCCCTCTGAACAATCTGCTACCGCCGTAGCTGAGAAGAAAAAAAAGAAGAGAAAGGCTGACAAAAGCCTGGAGTCGGCTCTTCAAGAGGGTCTGGGGGTGGCCGATTGCTCCCTCGTTACGTTGGGCATTGACGACCTCTTCGGACACATCGCAGAATGCCTGGACGAACACTGGGAGGGGCTTCGTCGCTCCAAAATGTCCAAGGAGGAAAAGGCGGGCAAGCCGAGGGAGCTCCGTACGAGAATCCTTGCGGGTTTGATAGAGCTCCACTCTCGGTACAGCTTTCGAGAAGCTTTCGACAAGGTCGGAAAAAGTGTCACCAACGCGGCCGGCCGTATAGAGAAGGTTGCTCGGGGGCAGGTTGCCTCCGAGCGAAATATTATGGAGGCGATTGTTCAGGTCAGCGATGATATTGAGGAACATAATTCCTGTACTCTCGCTGACCTGAAAGAAATCAAGAAGGGTGTGGTAGAGGCGCGTGCGGCGATCGAGAAGGTCCATAATGAGACCTCCCGGTCGCTTCATGCGCTCCACGAAAGCATGAAGACGTCGGTGCGTGCCATCGCCGACGTCTCCATGCCGAGGCCGGAAGGAGCTACATGCTCCACTCCAGTCAAGGGGGAGAGTCAGATTTCTCCCTCCTGGCTGGAGGAGATTAAGAGGGTGGTGCGGTGCACCGTCTCGAGGGAGCTCCAAAAACTTTTGGAGCGGGGGCTCCCGAGACGGCCCCCCTCTGTTAGTAGGTCTCCGATTCCCCCGCCTGTTCCTGTTAGGGCACAGGCAGAGAAAAAGAAGAAGAAGAAGAAGAAAAAGAGAAAGAAGAAGGAAAAGAAAAAGGAGAAGAAAGCGTTAAGGGCCACCAAGGCGCCTACAAAGGGTGGGGGGACGGCCGCTGGTGCGAGTCGAGGGGAGTCTTCCCCTTCTTTGACCCCATCCTCGTCAAGCCAGCGGCCGCCTCGCGGGGTACTCCCGCGTACGGAGGCGGTCACTTGCGTCTCGAAGAGGAGGACATGTCGTATGCCCACGTTCTTCGGGACGCGAGGAATAAGGTGGACCCTAGGTCGGCGGGCGTCTCCAGGGTCCGTCGGATCCTGGAGGGGCACTTGTTGTTGGAGGTGGGGGGAGAAGACTGCAAATCCAAGGCGGACCTCCTCGCCTCCAAGTTGAAGGAAACTCTCCCCAAAGGTGTCAGGGTGGCTCGTCCATCCCGAAACGTGGAGATATTAGTTTCAGGATTGGACGAGATCACCACGGAGGACGACCTCTGCAAAAAGTTTGTGGCAGAGTTCGGTGGCGAAAGTGGCGTTAGGGTAGTATCCCTGCGTCGCTCCTAGCCCGTAGGTGGAGTCGCCTTGGTTTGCTGCCCAGCTGAGGCGGCGGCCAAGGTGATTAAAGTAGGCAGATTGCCGGTGGGCTGGGTGATGGCGAGGGTGCGAGCACTCCGCTCCCGCCTCCTGCAGTGCTACAGGTGTTTCCAGCCTGGGCACTGCAGGGCTTTGTGCCCCAGCCAGGTCGACCGCAGTGATCTTTGTTATCGCTGTGTTTGGCCGGGGCACAGAGCGGCCGGCTGTACTGAGGATGAGGGGTGTCCCCTCTGTGAGGAGTCGGGCCGGGAGTCCTCCCACCGAATGGGCAGGGCCCGGTGCTCGGCCATCGGCCAAAGGGCTCCCGTGCCCGTTAGCAAACCCTGACGAAGGTAGGGAGGATGCGGTTCTCCCTGGCTCCAATATAAAGATTCGGGGAGCAGCTCCTCCGTATATCTGGTGCGTTAAGCACCAGATATAGTAGGTGACGCCTGGTTCTCTTTTAAGAGATCAGGCAGTGTTCAGAGGAGGCCCGGTCCCCGTTGTTTTGAGCCTTAGTTGGGGCTCAACTCAGCGGTGGCTGGGCGCGATGTGGGAGGGAGGAACTCCCTCTTGTCTCGCGTTTCGAGACAATAGGGAGGTCAATACTACTATCATGGGGTCAAGTCCGCTTCGGCGTTTGACTTGAGGTCGAGAGGGGTTTCCCCCTCATTGCACTCGGCCCGCAGACGGCAAGGGAGGGGCTGTGTCCCCCCTCCCCCCGATCGTGGAGAAGTTTTGCTCCTCCATTTAAGAATAGGAGGCGAAAGTCCCTATGCTTATCGGGCTGCCTCTGGGTTGTTCTAAAAGAGATACCGGGGCAGCCCTAAAAAGGCGGAAGGTGGACACCGCAGGGGTTTAGGTGGGTATTCCCCACCGGGGTGCGCTCTGGTGGGGTGAGTCCCACACTACCCTGGCCCGCATTTAGTCTGGGTCAGAGTGTGCGTAAATGCATTTCCCCTGCGCAAAAAAAAAAAAAAAAGGGTCTCGGTTTGAGGGTCGGGGGGACAGCCCCGGCCTTCCAAGGACAGAGCTGACTGCCACCGAGCGCGTCCCCGGGTTGCGGATAAGGGAACGGCCTCAAGTACTGAGGTTAGCTGCGAATAACCCCTTCGGGGGGAATAAGCAGTCGCGGACAAACAGCGGTGGATACTGAGGGTGGGGTGGTCGCTTCTGTGGGGAGGGAGCGGCCTGTAAAGTGCTCCATTAAACTTGATAAGGTATCCACGTCAAAGCCGAGTGAGTGCCGCCTTAAAAGCACTCCAACCCCCGGGCAGATCGGGCTCGTTAAGTTTTGTTTACCAACCAATCTAGGTGAAGGAAAACACCGATGTAAAACCAAATAAGTAGGAAAATATATGATGGATACCAAAATGAAGAAAGACTTACCGCCTCAGAGTGATCGGACACTCAGGGGCCGGCACAGTGGGAGTACTGTCCCTGCTCCCGCCGCGTCGTCATCTAGCAAAGGGCATAAGAAGGGATTGACGGCGGGCCTCTCTGGACATTCTGCTACCGCCGTAACAGAGCAGCGCAAAAAGCGTAAGGCGGATAAAAGCCTGGAATCGGCTCTTCAAGAGGGTTTGGGGATGGCCAATTGCTCCCTCGCTACGATGGGCATCGGCACCCTCTTTGACCATGTTGGTGACTCCCTGGACGAGCTTTGGTAGCGACTTTGTCGTCGCTCCAAAATGTCCAGGGAAAAGAAAACGGGCAGGCCGAAAGAGCTCCGGGAAAGGATCGCTTCAGGTCTCCTGGAGCTCCGAGCCCGATTCACCCCTCTTCGTGAGTCCGTTGACAACATCGAGAGGGGTGTCACCAACATGGCCAGTGTAGTGGAAAAAGTCGCTCGGTGGCAGGTTGCCTCTGAGCGACAAATTTCGGAAGCCATCCTCCAGGTTAGCGAGGACTTTGATGGGGGTAATGCTTCCTGCCTCGCTGACCTGAAGGAAATTAAGAAGGGTGTTGTGGGGGCGCGTGCGGCGATCGAAGAGGTCCATAATGAGGTCTCCCGCTTCACGCGCTTCATGAAAGCATGGAGACGTCGGTGCGTGCCATCGCCGACGTCTCCATGCCGAGGCCGGAAGGAGCCTACATGCTCCACTCCAGTCAAGAGGAGGAGTCAGTTTCCTCCTTCCTGGCTGGAGGAGATTGAGAGGGTGGTGCGGTGCACTGTCTCGGAGGAGCTCCAAAAACTTTTGGAGCGGGGGCTCCCGAGACGCCCCCCCCCCTGTTAGTAGGAAATCTCCGATTCCCCCGCCTGTTCCTGTTAGGGCACAGGAGAAAAAGGAGCCGAGGAAGAAGAGAAAGAAGAAGAAGAAGAAGAAAAAGCAGGTCGTAAAGTCCACCACGGCACCTACGGTATCTAGGAAATAAGTTGGAGGCAAACTGCTTTCGAGAAAAAATCTTAGAAGCAATTGTTCAGGTCAGCGAGGATGTTGATGAGCAAACCTTGCACAAACTCTCTGGCCTGAACACAATTAGAGAAGACATCAATGAGGCACGTGCGGCGATTGTAGAGACAGAGATGCCAGTTTGCGGACGCTAACAACATGCAGCAGCAAGTGGAGGGGACGCGCACACAAGCGAGCAGCCACTCGCCAAGGCGTTGAGCGCACACATACACGGCTGTTCGCCTGTGTGCGTTTCGTATGTATTCCCTCTACTTGCTGAGCATGCTGCTAGCGTCCGCAAACTGGCATCTCTGCGTAGAGGTCCATCATGAGACTTCTCGGTCGCTCCACGCGCTTCAGGAACAAATGGAGACGTCGATGCGTGCAATTGCCGACGTTTCCATAGTGAGGCCCGAAAGAGCGGTATGTTTGACTCCAGTCAGGGGGAAGTCACATTCCATCTTCCTGGCTGGAAGAGATAAAGCAGGCAGTTCGGGACACTGTCTCGGAAGAGGTCCAAAGATTTTTTGACCGGAATCCTCCGAGACATCTGCCCTATAAAGTGCCCTTGGCTCTCTCGACTACTCCTGTCGGAGTACAGGCAAGGAAGGGGAAGAAAACAAGGAAGAAGAAGAAGAAAAAGAAAAACAAAGAACTGGCGGTGGCCGGGCGGAAGGAAGGTGCAGCTGTTGGGGCTGTTGAAGGGCGAGAGGTTGCTTCCCCTGCTCCTCCTTCCTCATCTCGCTCGCGACCCCCACCGCCGGTAATTCCCCCAAGAACGAAGACGGTCACCTCGCGTCTCGAGAAAGAGGGCATGTTATATGCCCAAATCCTTCGAGTCGCAAGGTAGACCCGAGAGCAGCGGGTGTCTCTAGAGTTCATCCAACCATAGAGGGACACCTGCTGTTGGAGATGGGAGAGAGAGGACCGCAAATCCAGGGCGGATCTCCTCGCCTCCAAGCTCAGAGAGGCCCTCCCTGAGGGAATAAAGGTAAGTCGTCCATCCCGGAACGTGGAGGTTTTGGTTTCGGGATTGAATGAGTTTACCACTGAGGATGAGCTCCGCGAGGGTTTTGCGCGGGAGTTTGACGGCGAGAAGGACATTAGGGTAGTATCCCTGCGTCATTCCCCGTCTAGGGATGGGACCGCTTGGTTCGCTGTCTGGTTGAAGCGACGGCCAAGGCGGTTAAAAAGGGCAAGCTCCCGGTGGGCTGGGTAATGGCGAGAGCACTTCGCCCCTGCCCCCTGCAGTGCTACAAGTGTTTTCAGCCTGGGCACTGTAGGGTGCTCCAGCTCGGTCGACCGCAGCGATCTGTGTTATCGCTGTGGTCGGCGGGGGCACAAGGCGGCCGGCTGCAATAAAGAGAGAAAGCGGTGTCTCCTCTGCGCAGAAGTGGGCCGGGAGTCCTCCCACCAAATGAGTGGGGCTTTATGCTTCTCCATCGGTCGGAGAGCTGCCGTGCCTACAGTCAATCCTTTGTGAGGAAGGGGGAGGACGCGGCTTCTCCTCGGTTCTAACGGGACTTTCCCCAAGGATCTGGAAAGTTGCCCCTCCGTGTATCTGGTACAAGAGGCACCAGATATAAAGGTGGCCGTGCCTGTCCCGAATTGTTCTAATGAGGTACCGGGTCCAAATAGGGCGGCAGGCGGACATCGCAGAGATTTTAGTGGGTATTCCCTCCTATTTAAAGGGCGAGTCCCACACTACCTTGGCTCACACTGTCAGTCTGGACCAGGGTGTGCATAAGCATTTTTCCTGCGCAAACAGAAAAAAAGGTTCCCAGGCGGGCTCGAAAGCGGCACACCACCTTGTCGTAATTCCCGAGCTTGTGTGCCGTAATGATCTGAGGCGCTATGCCGGCGGGAACTTCGGTTCCTGGCAGGGTCTCTCTTGCCGGACAGGTCCTCAGTGAGCGGCCAGACTAAGAGTGTGCCTAGAGAAAGGAAAACCTCAATCTCAAACCCGGGCAGATCGGGCTCGTTAGCCAGGTTACGGCATCCGACCTAGGTCAGATTCAAGACCGATATAAAACCGCTTCTTCTTCCTTTTTATGGAATGAGCAAAATGAAACAAGTGAACTTACTGGACCAGGTCGCCCGGACGGCCATGTCCCGGCGCGGAGGGACTAGTGTCCCGGGTGACCCTGCGTCGTCATCCGATGGGCGGGTGGAGGGGTGCACCGCAGGTTCCTCTACCTATGCTGTGCCTGCGAAGGTGGACGCTGAGCATCCACGTGTTTGCCTGAGAGAGCGGGCGGTTCCACGCATTGTCCTGCGCGTTGATTCCGCGGAGTCTGTCCGCTCTGTGGACTCCATTATTTCCACGGAGTCACTGGATGTTTTCCTCCCGGGGACATTCAAAGTGGAGATGGGTTCTTCTTCGGGGAACAAACCACATTCCCGTTCCTTGTCCACCGAGGAGGCAATTGCGGCTCATGTCGCATCGAAGGTGGCGCAGCCGGAGCGTCGTGAGCGCCCGCCAACCCACGGCCAATTTATTGGTCTGGGCAAAGCCCGAGACGAGCTCCGAAAAGCGAGGCTGGAGGCAAAGAAACGCGCGTTGGATGAGGAGTGCCAGCGCGCATATGTGGCGGTGGTAAAACGTCGCTCTGATTCGGAGGCTTCGGGGCGCACCGACACAGAGTCGGTAAATCGGCTCCGTCGTTCGTGCCTGGTGGTGGGGACACGGATGTCAAGGTCAAGTGCAAAACCCGCGCACCAATTGACCTTGTGGACTTGTTCTACAAGGCAATCAATGTTTGCAACGAGGTTGCCGGTCGAGCAACAAGGTTGAAAGGCACCGATGTTAAGGCCCTTCGAGAGGCGGGACGCGACGGTCGTAGGGTGGACGCCCTATATTGCCATCTGAGGAACGAGCCGGGAACGCGGATGGCCCCCGTTCTCCCGCAGATCTATCGGCAGAACAAAGACCTCCGCAGGGAGGTCAAGCGGATACAGGACGAGGTAGTAACCTTGACCGCGAAGATTCGCATGCCGCCACTGCCTGCTCCTTCCCCTCCGGTACAGGAGCGTGTGTCCGATAACACCCTATTTGAACGCCTTGGCGCTCTTATAGACGCAAAGCTCGCGGCCCTGAACCTCCCTGTTCAGGGGGCAGAGCGGGCGGGCTCGGCTAGCCAAAGCAAGAGAAGAAAGGAACTCGCGGTACCTCGGTGTCGCGGAATGGGTCTCGGGGGGAGGGCCAACGCCAAGGCGCTAGCTAAAGCAAAGGCGAAGCTTTTGGCCTCAACCCGGGCTGAGCAGAAAGATCCAGCCTCCTCAGCTCTTGCTGTCGGGGTTGGGGATGCTCCGGGACCCTCGTCCTCTGTTGGGATAGACGAGGAATCCTGGAGCAAGGTGGTGGACCGTAAGGCCCAACTGGCGGCCCGGGCAGCGGCTTCGGCCCCCCCCCTGGTCATCTGCCTAAGGCTGAGGCGCCTGCCTCCTGGGCCAGTACGGCGTCACGGCGGTCTGCCCCGGCGCCGCGGCCTACAGAGAGCGCGAACAAGAAGAAAAGGTTCAGATTCCGGGAGTCGGCAGCGATTACGCTGTCGGTTGACCCGGCATACACCGGAGCACTGACGGTAGCAGAGGTGATGCGCAAGTGCCGCGAGGCGATCCCGCTGGCGTCAGTGGGCACTGTCCACGTGCGGCCGCGGCGCACAATGACCGGTAATCTTATGATTGAGGTCACCGGCGATTCCATGAAGGAGAAAGCAGACGCTCTTGCAGCCCGAATGCGGGAGGTTCTTCGGGAGATGGGAATTGTTATTCGCCCGCAAGAGAGACTTGCGCGTGTCGGGCTTCGACGACTCCCTCTCCACGGAGGAGCTGGTGCTGACCCTGGCCTCGGCCAGAGGACAGAGTTCCGTTTGGGCAAAGTCCAAACGCTGCTCTCCGGTTTAAGGAGCGTATGGGCGCAGTGCCCTGTGGCTGTAGCCAAGAGATTGGCGGCGGCCCGCACAGTAAAAGTGGGGTGGGTGCTTGTAAACGTTGAGGCGCTCAGGGCCCGCCCCCTGCAATGCTTCCGGTGCTTACGCACGGGGCACACGGGGCACTACTGCCCCACAAGCGAGCCGGACCGCAGTGGTCGCTGCTACCGCTGCGGCCTTGGTGGACACCGGCTGCGGCAGTGTACCGCTCCGGAGCCGAAATGTCCACTGTGCGAAGATTTGGAGCGTCCATCCCGGCATGTGCGGGGGGTCCCCACTGCCATCTCTCTCCAGCTGCATCCGGTGGTGTTGCCACCACCTTTGCCCAGTTTGCGCGGCGGACGGAAGAGCTGGCAAGAAAAAGAGACGGAGAGAGAATCCATCGCAGAGAAATCCCACTTCTGCTGCGAGGGAGTCTTCTTTCCCGCTGCCGGGAAGTTCCGAACCGATGGACTGTAAATCGGTGGCGGCGGGTCCCTCTCGAGGGACCTCCGCTCCTCCGACTTCACCATCTATCCCAGGTTTGGGAGAGGGTGCTTCTCCTACTGGCTCCGGAGGGGATTGTCTTTCCGGTCCCATGGAGACGACCCTCTCTCCCTCCGTACGGAAAGAGAACAGGGAAACTACCTCGCCTGTACTGTTCTCTTCATTGAAGATTAAGCTGTCCTGCTCGGACAGGCGAGAGATCCAAAAGGTAAGGTCTGCCCTGGGCCGACTCCCTCCAAGCCCAAGCAAAGGCTTAGTGAGCTGCGGCTCAAGATGGAGTTGCGGGGAGAGGACCATGACTATGGCCAATTGAAGGGGATGAGTCCACCTTAGTCACTAAGGCTAGGGGGTTTGACCAGGATCGTAGGGGGGGGACTTTACTACCATCTCTCATTGCACGCGGTCCAGTGGCGGCAGAGCAAGGTTGTGTCCTCTCTCCGTCGCAGAGGGGGATAAGTTTTTTTCTCTCTATTGTGGAGTCAGGCGCAAGCCCTTGCCAACGGACTGTCCCCGTGTGTATTCTGAAAAGAGGTCCCGGGGCGGCCCTAAACGGGTGGCAGATGGACAGGCAGGAGTTTTAGTAAGTATTCCCTCCTCTTTAAAAGGCAAGTCCCATACTACCCTGGCCCACACTCTTAGTCTGGGCCAGGGTGTGCGCAAAAGCATTTCCCCTGCGTAAAAAAATATTCCCGGGCAATTTTCCTCCACCATGTCGTGGTGCCCGGGCTTAGGAACGGTGCAGCGAAAGTTACACTGGCGGGGACTCCTTTGAATCACTGACAAGTTCACCTATGCCAGGAAGGCCTTCGTGGAGCTCCTGTACTAAAAGAGGAAATAGAGAAAAAAATACCTCGAACAAAAACCGGAAGCTCCTAGCCTCGCTTAACACCTTTTGCCGGTGCACCTAAAATAGGAGAAAAAACCCTGACTTCAAATCCAGGGAGGCCAACTCCGAGAGTCGCTTTCGGGTCGGACATTGAGCTAGGGAAAGAAAAACCCTGACTTTAAACCCGGGCAGGAAACCTAAGCCGGAAACCTAGGAGGACACTCCAAAATCAAACCACACTTCAGAAAACACTATGGCGAGTTCTGAAGACAATATGGACGTACCGGCCCAGAGTGAGCGGACACTCAGGGCCCGGCGTGGGGGGACTATCGTCTCAGATTCTCCCTTGTCGTCATCTTGCAATGGGCTGTCTAATGCCTGCCCCGATGGGGCATCAGATGAATTGACGACAGCAAAGCACTCGGACTCAATGATGAAAAACCTGACAGGCTAGCACCAAGAGGTGCAGAGAGCACCAAGGTAATGAGGACACGCACACAAGCGAGAACCGCCGTTCGTGTGCGTGACGTCACGCTCGGTTGTTCGGCTCGTGGAAGAATGCAGACAAACTATGTTCCGTCTACTTTTCACCACGCCTGCTATGCGAGCAAGCACTAAGGGTAGAAAGCAACGTTTCACGTTGCGCACTTGCAGCGTATACCAGTGCAAAATGCATTTCCAAGACTGTAAGTCTTCGGAAAAGTACATAATATTATTGATAAGGATGAGGTAAACATCTCAAGATGTATTTATATTGTTGCGAGATGCGGCACGTGTCGTCCACACGGTATAAGAAGATGTTCGTAGAACGATCGATCGCTCTGGAGGCTTTTGTTCGGGTAGCAACGAGGTTGTTTACGGCGAGGTTCAAAGGAGAGTAAGCCGCCGGATTCGGAATCGTCGACAGGCTGGATCATCGGCTCTCGAGATTTCTTTACGTTTTCCGTGGTCTTTTGTAACGCGTTCTCTAATAAAACTTAAGTGTGTTATACGCGGTGTTCTCATTTCTTTCCGCGGAGCGCAGTAATTCGGCGGTGACGCGATTAAACGCTGCCGCGAGCGCAACATTTGGGGGCTCGTCCGGGATCTGAGAGTTCGAGCTAGAGAAAACAACGGAAATTGCTCTTGTTCACTCGCCGCGGAGAACGCGTAACCAGACTGCGAATGGAGCGGGCGAGGCGCCGGCGGCGTCAGCGACGGCGGCGGAAGGAGAGACTTTGCGTGCGATTTTGGAGGAGCTGGAGCGACTCCGGGAGGAGCGGCGACAAGAGAAGGAGGAGATGCGTCGTCTGCAAGCACGCGTTCGGCAGGAAACATCAGGCGAGTCGTCTTCTAGTTTGTTGCCCGGTCGGGCGGGCGAATTAGTTAAAATGAAAATTAAGCCCGACGTGTTCGATGGGAGCGTGCCGTGGCGTGAATTTTTTGTGCAATTCGAGCTAGTTGCTCGTGCGAATGGGTGAAACGACGCGGCAAACGCCACGGTTCTCGCCATTAGTTTGAGAGGGGGGGCGCGCTTGATTCTGAAAGGATTAGAAGAAAATTTTAGTTTTCAAGAGATTTGCGCGAAATTAGAATTGCTGTACGGGGAGCGTGGAATTCAAAATTATTATATGCAATTTACGAATCGGAAACAGAAGAGCGGAGAAGATTTTGCTGCACTCGGGGCAGATTTGGAGCGATTAGCCCGTCTTGCTTACCCGAAATGCTCCTACAAAGTCCGAAACAAAATCGTTTGTGCGCAATTCATCGTTGCGCTCTCTGACAGATTCGTGAAGCGGACGCTTCAATTAGAAAATGTTTCTTCGTTACGAGTCGCGGTTGAGCGGGCGAGAGCGGTAAAAGTTATTCAGGAATGTAGCTTTGAAGGGGGAGGAGATAAGGGGCAAAACGGGAAGGATTTCAAACGTTCGTATGGAAATTGGAAAAAAGGAAAGGCCGAAGACAGGCGTGAGAAGGGAGAGAAGGCTGTGACTAAAAAGAACGGCGGGGAGAGGGAATGTTGGAAATGCGGAAAGAAGGGGCACTTTCGCTTTGAGTGTCCGGCTAATTTGTCGGGAAACAAGACTTAGTCGAGCTTCCGGGGGTGGGCTCATCTGTGGGGTGGAACACCCCGAAGAAGTTGTTTTCTGTCAAAGTTAATAATAAAAAAAATAATTTATTTGTTTATTCTGGTTTGCTAAACGGAAAACCGTGTTGTTTTAAATTTGACACGGGCTCCGATGTGTCGTGAATTCTAATTCACGAATGAGCAAATTGAAAATAGTAAGTACCTCTATTATTTGATTTTTCCAGATCACCAATAAGATGTCGTCAACATATCTAAAATATATTGGGATGGACAACGTTAATAATTTAAGAACTCTGATTTCAAAGTCCTGCATGGTAATGTCCGCCATTATTGGAGATAATGAAGAACTCATTGGAGTTCCAAACGTTTGTTTGTAAGTTTTGTTGTTAAATATAAAGTAAGTGGGAAACAAGACAAACTATAATGCTATTAAAAATTCTTGTTTGTTGATCTTAGTATGTAATTGTATGTTTCTATCTCTTGGTGACTCCCTCGAGTGCAAGTTAGATTGACACGTTAATAAAAAAGAAATATTATGTCAAATAAGCACAGAGTGTAATTAATATCTAGTTCGAAGACTGACAAAACGTTATACAGTTCGAAACTATTTTTAATGTTGAATAGTAAGTTTGGTACGTTGTCGTAAATGATTTCGTAAAGATATACTGCAAATCTATATAACGGGCTGTCAATGGATGATATAATTCTGTACGGACACTTATCTTTGTGAATTTTAAGAATTCCATAAACACGCGGTAATATATTGGATCATTATTTATGAGAGAGTTTTTCTTAATATTTGACTTATAAAATCTTTCACGACCCAACGTTCTAGTAAATTTTTAAATTCACTGTTAATTTTCTTTAGCGGGTTTTTATCAATTAATGTATAAGTGTTGCCGTCTTTTAAAATTCCATTCATTTTGGAGAAATATTCAATTTTAAGGATTGCTACTGTGGAGTTCCTTTTATCCGCTCTTGTAAATATAATGTGAGGGTTATTGTTGTAAAAACTCTGTTATTCTTATCAGCTTACTATCTGATACAATCCCCATCGGGAATTCAGAATTACACCGATTTTTTAAACTTAGCGAGTGCACGGAACTTGCTCCGTCTTCGCCGAGGTCAACTCGATATTGCTGTACCTTCGGGACTGGCCATACCTTATCTTAATTTCAAACACAATACATATTTTGACAGTTTAAATCCTTTTACACCGAAGTTTTTACTTTTTGGCTTGTGAATCGACGAGAAAATCGGTTTTGAGCGCTACATCCAGAGACGCGAAAAAAAAGTAAATTCCGTACAAGCAGATAAATGCTATGTACATAAAAATTTATTTGTAGAAAATCCGGTTCCGGGTTTGTCGGGAGGAGTCACCAGTGGGTGCCCAGAGGGTTCTCATGGGCAAGAGTGAAAAGGCTCGACAGACTCTCGTTGCGCTCCTGAAAGGTCCTCCGGAGCCTAAAAAGAAGATGATCCCCCTCTCATCAAAGTTTCAATAGACTGTAGAGAAAGAGTAATAGGCGGGGAATCCTCCCGCCCGGGGTGCGACTTGTGCGCTCTTCAAGCGTAGAGGGACTGCATCGAAGGATGGCGTCCGGCTTTCGGGCCGTTTGACGCATGGGTTGTCGGCGAGAAAAAGCGGGGAACCTCACCCGATCTTGTACACGGCCCGAGTAGAGTCGGCTAGAACTGCGTGTTCCCATCCCTCGCCGACACTACAGCAGAGGACAAACAGGGGAACCTTAGTCCCCCCCCCCCGAGTAGAGGCAAAGGCTAAGTGTTGGGAGGTGCACCGCAAGAAATAACCAAAAGGTTTTGCAGGGTACCTCCCTACATATGCCGGAGAAAAAACCACCATGGGGGTTTTAGCCGGTACGAGTCCGGTACTACTCCTGGCCTCTCCCGAAGTCAGAGATATTTATAAGGATTTCCTTCACATTAAAAAAATTAATAAATAAATAAAAAAGATTAAGTTCTCCTGTGTTTAGAAAAAATAAGCAGGATCTGGACACAAAATTATTTGACACAGATTTATTAGACACAAATTTATTGTACACAAATTGGACACAATGCCGATAGTATGTACGTGATTTTTAACACTTAATCAGAAGTCGTTTTCTATTTTTTTTCGGGAGGGGAGGCAGGGGGAAGGAGCAAAGCTCCTCTACCTGCGGAGGGGCGCATCCTCTCCTGCTTACATGCTTTCAACACACAAAATATACATATTGTCGGGAAAAAAGATTTATTTATCAAACTTTTTTTGATCATAACTTTTTTATAAACAATGAGCGATGACTAAAACCTTCATATTGTTACTTAGGAAAATAATCTTAATATATGTGAACGAGAAGCCGATTGGAGGGGGTTCCCCTATTCTGTATATTTACCTTTTTTAAATTAATTAAAAGGCCGATACGAGCAGTAAAATACAGGATGATCGTGTATAAATAAAAGTCTTTATTCAAAAAAACACAAACGTTTCGGTCCACAAGTTTGGACCTTCTTCAGTGTAATACATTCAATTAAAACAACATAATAGTTCACAACATCACTACAATATAAACCAAATGATGTCAATCGAGCATGACANTGAGATACAAATACTGTGTACTCAGTACACAATTTGATGTCGAATTGAGCAGTGTTGAATCGTACTGTGGTCAAACAGAACACGTCCATCTTTAGCCTACTCTACTCGAGTCGTGTTCAAAGTCGGGTGAGAGCACTCGCTCCAGCTACTCGCCAGCAACTCTGGCGTCAAACGGCCCGAAGGCCGAACGCCACCTCTCAGTATATCCCCCCTACGCCCAGAGTATGCACGAGTCATTCCGAGCGAAAGGAACTTCCCTGTTCCTAAGCGAGCCCCCTCTCTACAGTCTACTTTGACGAGAAAACCCAGTTTCTTTCTTTTCGGCTCCATAGGCCTCCCAAGACCGCAGCGAGTCGTCTCGCTTTTGCCCAAGGAAGACCCACTGGACACCCACCACCGGTTTCGGGCTCGCCGGAAAGGCGAGATCCATCTCTGCGGAGGGACCCAAAGAAGAAAAAATTCCTTCTAACTCTACCGATGACGACGACGTTCTCACTCGCAGAGGTGCAGGAACACTCACCGCGGAAAGAAGAACCCTGCCAACCAGCGCCTCAGATGCGTCACCGACAGCCGAAGAGCAGTTACTGATTTCACTGCTGCTCGACGACGGGGAAGCAGCGGATAAAAGCACGACGGCCCCCTTATGCGGTGCCTAAACGGTCTCCCCAGGTCAATACACAGCGGACACCTAGGATCCGCCGAGCAACCTCTGGCAACCTACGGTAGCCGGCTTCACTACAGCGGTAACAAAGACCGCTGCAGTCCACCGCGGTACTGCACCGCTGCTGGAATTGACCACGCTTTTAAACAGCTGTAACAATGTAGTAAGCGGGCGCCAGATGCCTCAAACGGCAAAGATGCCCAACCAGCTCGAATTTTCCCAGCCTGCGCAATTTTCTTTGCAAGCCCACGTTTTCGGGCAGATATTTAAATAACCACTCCTCACACCCAGTCTTTCAAAAAATAGGAATCATTGTAGGAATGATTGACAGAGCTCTGTTGTTGTCCTACCCTGTGTTTCAAACAAAGAACATATAAAATTTATAATCAACGTCCTCATCTCCAACAACTATCATTTGGAAATAATTTTTTAAAGTCAGTAATGACCGTGTAAAATATCTGATCGCGAACAAAATTAATGGAATATTGGACAGTGCGGTCCACACTAACTTCAAACACCGTCAATAATTATTTTGTTGTACCTTTTATCAATACATTATCGTATACAATTTGGAAATCGTTGAAAACGAGAGATAGAAATATGTTAGCTTATAGAAGTCTCAATAAATTGAATCGATTTATCAAAAATATCAAAGATCCGGTAGAAATTGAACAAAGAAAAAACATAATTTATAAGTTGCAATGTAATAATTACAATGCTTTGTACGTAGGCCAGACCATGAGACAACTCAAAACTAAAGTTTCTGAAGACAAAAATCAGATCAATTGTCGCGGAGAATGTTTCTGTCGTTACATAGCATAGAATTGATACGGACCACAATTTCAATTGGCAAAATACCAGAGTTTTGGACACAGAATCTTCATGTTTCAAAAGGTTCGTCTCCGAGATAATACACATCAAATTACAAGGCAATTCAATTAACATGTCGGACACACAGACAAACTGAAATCATATGTTTCATTTTTAGAAAATTTCAAGGTGACATAGTCATTCTCTGTTCGTTCTCTAGCGTTGTGGTAGAGAGGGGAGACCGTTACATGTACCATGAATTTAGAAGAAGACTGCTCAGTCTGTTGGTTGTATTCGAAACGAGGAAACGTTTTGCATCATCTTGCGCAATAACTGACGGTTTAGTTGTCACTTCCCTCTCTTTCATTTTTCCTCAAACTGTGTATGTTTGTAGCGTGTCTTTTCTGTATCCATATTTTTCATTATCATCGCGAATAGATCATGCATTCACTGTAAGTTTTTTTATGTAGAGACACTGAAGAAGATCCCATAATAGATCGCTACGTTTGTATGTTTATTAAATCTACGGAATAAAGAAGAATTTTACCCAAACATCAAATGTAGCTCGTTATTGCCTCCTCCTTATCTTTTTATTTAAACATACAATGAGCACGAAACATAAAATACTTACTTATAAACAGTACACAATATCGGAAAATGTACTGTGTCCACGGAAATCATTCCGTGTCGAATCGTACGGAGTCGAATAATTTGGTGTCAATTCGTACGGTGTTGAATAATTCGATGTCGAATAATACGGTATCGAATCGTACGGTGTCGAATAATTTGTTGTTGAATCTTACGGTGTCAAATAATTTTGTGTCCAATAATTCTTTGTCGAATCAAACGGTGTCGTACTGTCGTCAACAGAGTATCACTCGCTAAGGATGCGTATTCACATCCCTCGCCGACAATTTAACAGAGATGGACAGCAGAATTTTAATCCCCCGAGTAGAAGCAAAAGGCTCGGTATTGGGAGGTGCATCGTGAGGAATAGCCGGAAGACTTTCCAGAACGCCTCCCATTATATACCTAAGGATAGAAAACCGTGAAGGTTTTAGCCAGTAAAAGTTCGGCACTACTCCTGGCCTTCCCCGAAATTACGGATTTCTCTCACGTAAAAAAATCAAAACAAAAGTTAAACATTTTACAGATCAATACGAAGATTTTACAGTGTAGATTTAAAAAAAAATAAATAACCAAAAAGTTTGTGGTCCACGTTAAAAGTGGACAATCTCAAAATAACTTAAAACAAAGTACAATATATTCCGGACGTTTTGATCAAATTTTATTGGTGATCATTTTCAGCCCTGAATACAAAATATTATAAAAACTAATAGGGTAGGACAGAAAACATCTGTTAGACAGAAAGATACATACAAAAAATACATACAAAAGATACATATAAAAAATTTTTTGAATAAATATGCACGCACCTAACTCGACGAATCGTCACAAAGACCGCTTAATGCACCCCGGCAAGCACAACGAGCCCAAACAACAGATAACATAGACATACTAAATATCAAAGTATGATGTCTACGTATCGGAGGTCTATAACAGACAATTAAATAAATAAATACATGAATATTTTAAATAATAAAGATGTGTTGAGGAATGACCTCCGGTTCGAAATGGTTATTCCAAAATTGTGATGATTGTAACGGCTATTGCGAACCAATGCAGGATGTATTGCGAAAATATTGGTAATAATGTAGACAAACCGTTTCGACTTTATTGTTGCAGTCTTCATCAGTTGTACACTAATTAAAATTACAAATAATAAAATGTCGCAGTACAAATTCATGTGAGGATAGATTTTTACAATGTATAAATTAAGCATACATACGAAAAACAATGTATAATTGATCACATTAAAATGTGATATAGCGTGTAGTCACTTAAACGATCACCTATTTAAAAGAAACGTCCAGATGGTATCGTGTTCAAGTTGTGACTGACTCTTACTTGTCGGTGTCAGTCTTTTGTGTGTAGGTAATTCCCTCTGTATGTGTGTATGTGAAGCTATATATGTCATGTATAGCACACCTACTCAGGCAGATATTTAAATTACATGTCACAGAGTCCATTATGTTATAAAATTGGCACAATATACACTTTAACAGATAGAGCAATATTACTATCGGATCCTATTTATCATAACAAAAACTTACAATTCTGCATAAACACCCTAATTAACAATAATTATCCAATACAATTAATTTTTAATACAATAAACAGAAGATTGAGAGTGTTATTTACAACGAAATTTAACAAACATATTAAAGACGATACAAATAGCAATGAGACCGATCCAATAAGATACTTCGTAGTTCCATATGTACCGAACATAAAACAGCACATGAATAATATAAGAAATAAGGACATTACCATAAAACCAACATATAGAAATTTGAGTCAACTATCAAAATTTAAAACACAAAAAGATAAAGTTCCACGCAACAACCAAATGAACATAGTCTATTGCATACAGTGTGATTCATGTGACAAATGTTACATTGGTCAATCAAAAAGACAACTTCAAACTAGGATTAAAGAACATTTTAATAATTTAAAGAAAAGGCAAGTAGATACGTCCGTAATAGCTAGACATTCATTAGAACACAATCACAATTTTAATTGGAACTCGGTTAAGATTTTGGAGGTTGAATCAAATTACTACAAAAGAATTGCAGTGAAAATGCTACATATAAAAACACACAAAAACAGTTTAAATTTAATGACAGACACAGAATCACTTGACGACACATACTTNCCTATCATTGATACTATCAGACATACATGACATATATAGCTTCACATACACACATACAGAGGGAATTACCTACACACAAAAGACTGACACCGACAAGTAAGAGTCAGTCACAACTTGAACACGATACCATCTGGACGTTTCTTTTAAATAGGTGACCGTTTAAGTGATTACACGCTACATCACAGTTTAATGTGATCAATTATACATTGTTTTTCGTATGTATGCTTAATTTATACATTGTAAAAATCTATCCTCACACGAATTTGTATTGCGACATTTTATTATTTGTAATTTTAATTAGTGTACAACTGATGAAGACTGCAACAATAAAGTCGAAATGTTTTGTCTACATTATTACCAATATTTTCGCAATACATCCTGCATTGGTTCGCAATAGCCGTTACAATCATCATAATTTTGGAATAAATATTTTAAAAATTAGTTGCGACTGAGACAATATAACTGTTAGGACTCGATATAGAGTTTTACTTCGATAGAATATTCTTCGGCGTGAGAAAAGTGTCTCTTTCGATCACGATATTTGTAGAAAATGTCGAGATACCTCGACGAAAAATGTGTGTTAAAGATCTTATCGGTACGCCAGATTTGTCACACAATCACTGGTCATCCGCCAGTGCATCTTCTTTTCCGCCAGTGTCTATAAATCACTCTATCGTCTTTACGCCAATTTGCCTATCGACTAACTGATTAAGCCCTATTCTCTTTCATCAGTGGTATCGTGTAACATCTAAGCACGTGTGCGTCTGAATTAGAGAGAGATCTTGCAATTTTTCAATCAAGAGGATACGTGTCAGAAAGAACGATGGGGTGAGAAAACAGAGTGGCAAACTCTGACTGTCTAGCACCAAAAACACTGAGGTGATGGGGGCACGCACTCAAGCAAACACTTATGGTGTGCATATCCTCACCATCTCGTTGTTCTCGATGCTATCCGGTCAGAATTTGCTACTCTAGTGGAAAATGACGCGTAAGAGTAAAAGTGAATTATAGCGCCGGTAAATACGATTGGCAATCTTGCGAGCAAGCGTTGGTATATCACGTAGGTGTATCACGCGTTCACACTGACAGTTATGCAATACGAAATTTTACGTAAAAAAAGGTGCATGATGGCGATAAATTTTAATATTCGCGGATTTATGCAACACACGTAAAAGTGATATATAAACTATATACTTATAAATAATAATATAGACAATAAATAAAAGTTTCAACATAAAAACGATAAATTTGAGTCAAGAGAATAAAGTCAAAATGTGAATATATGAACTAAAAAATCAATCAATAAAACTATGAAAAATGTAATAAATAAATACATAAAGAATAAAAATAAAAACTAAATAAGAGAACACTTACTCTTAACTGTAAGATTAAAAACCAGATTGAAATGTCACAGTACTCGCTAACACACAGAGAAATGAAACAAAGCATGACCGTCTTACAAACATATTATATAATACACATATGAGAGATGGTAGAGATAACGCATGAAAATCAAACTCACAAATAAAAAGAAGGAGAAGAGAAAAAACAACACGTGACTAATAGAGCTTCTTACGTACAGGAATGTAAATAGCGTCAAGAAGCTCGATATCTTTCATTAAATTAACACCTGCTTTTTACGTTTTTGTGCAACATTTCTGAGATTAGTGTTTTGTGATAAAATTGTTCTTTGTCTAAAATTTCACCGTTATCCTATTGGAAACTGTGGCCTAAATCGCTACAGTGTCGACTAACAATAGACTGTCGTTCGTAATTCTGATAAAAATTATGTTCTGTTAATTTTGTCCATAATTGTCTTCCTGTTCGGCTTACATAAGAAGTGTCACAAGAAGAACAATTGATTTTAAAAATTGCATTGTTGTCAAACTATGTTCCACTTTATCCTTGTGTGCTGTGATGAATCTTTCCAAGGTGTTCAAGGATCTAAAATAACATTTCAGACTTCTTTCTATCAACATATAATTAGTGTAAAAACAAAGTTATAATAAAACTACTTATTTATTTTTACACTACTTATATGTTGATATTATCGTTCTTCTAGCAGATAAAGGCAATACTACGGTAATTATGAACAAAATAGACTATGATAATAAAATGCAAACATTACTCATAGATTCCACATATAAAAGACTAAAGGAAGACTACGTCTTCACTGAAAATTCTGATCTTATTAAGAAAAACAAACTCCCAGACACCCTGATCTCCAGAAACGCGGTACCACCTAGACTATATGGATTACCCAAAATTCATAAAAACAACATACCGCTCAGACCCATAGTAAGCGCTATAGACTCACCTACATATGAGCTAGCCCGCTTCTTGGTCAATAAAACCAGAACCTCTCACGAGGAAGTGTGACGCTATGATAAAAAAAACTCATCAGATTTTATCTTAAAAATCAAAAATATCAAACTCCAACCCAATGATATTTTAGTCAGTTTTGATATTATGTTCCTGTTCACACAGGTACTAATCCCTGATACACTTAACATAATAAAATCTTTAGGTCAAATAATACCCGACCTTCTCTCATTAATAGAGCATTGCTTGATCACAACCTATTTCACTTACAATAATCAATTCTACAAACAAGTCACAGATGCAGCTATAGAATCATCAATTTCCCCAATCATAGCAAACATATTTATGGAACACTTCGAATTCCAAGTCATTAAAAAAGCCCCACTAAAACCCGGACCATGGTTCCGGTATGTGGATGACACCTTTGTTATTTGACAACAATATAGGATACATAAGGAGAAAGAACTCTATAACATCTTAGACTTTCTCAACAAACAACACCCAGACATTATCTTCACTAGAAATAGAACAACATGAAAAACTCCCATTTCTGGATGTTCTGATCACAGAAAAACCAGACGGTTCTCTAAGCCATCTATACCCTGATAGGAAAACATTTACAAAATTATGTGACAAAATCTTGCACTAAAATTGTAATTTGCAATTATACAGATATATTTTAGGAAATAGATGTACAAACATTAATCTTTTATAAAATATTTGTAGTTGTTTGCAAAATTACTTTCCAAATACTATTTCGGCAAAAGAATAACAGGTAAATATTCAGAAAAACGGAGCACCCAACGGAGATCAATGACCTTAACATACGTTGTCAAAGACACCTTCCTGAACAACAATCTGCAACTTTTAGTCGTCGCTCGTTGTTCGTTAAAAAATTATAAACAAAAGAAGCTGCGGCAATAAACTGTTATTTTCCGACACCGTGTACATTTTGTTTGTGTTGTAAGCGTGTAGGCAGAGGGGAGACTGCGCCCCTCCCCCCTGCTCCTCCCTCACAAAAAAATGAAGAATTCAATTAAGTGTCGCTTCATGTCAAGATTGTTTACTTTATTCTTTGCAATATTTTACAATGTTATGTATGTTTGTTGTTATACCAATTTGTTATCATTTAATGGATAAATTTCGGACATTATTGAGAAAAATTTGTATATGCGTTCCTCGTGTAAAAATCGATGTTTGAATAAAAATTCAGCTATAAAATCTATAATGTTCTACCGATGTTCCGAAACGTGGAATATTACTTCGCATATCTCGCCAAATTCTTTCGATGTTTTGCGTGTGACAATTAGTATGAGGATCTACAAAATTTCCTTTGTGATTTACTGTATGAGTGTAACCGTACATATTGATGTTGTTATATGCCTTCATTTTTTGAAAAGAGAACAGGGAGGAGGGGCGCAGCCCTTCCCTGCCTACACGCTTACAACACAAAAAAAACGTACACGGTGTCGAAAAATAAGAGTTCATTTATGATATTTCTTTTGTTTATAATTTTTTAACGAACAACGAGCGACGGCTAAAAGTTGCAGATTGTTGTTCAGGAAGGTGTCCTTGACAACATGTTAAGGTCATTGACCTTCGAAGGTGCTGTTTTTCTGAATATTTACCGAACAATACGGCGAATCATCTTAGCAGTATATTTGCAAAATTACTTTCAAAAAGAAATTGTCCAATAATTGAGAAAAAACTTTCAGCTATGTGATGTTTAAAATATGTAGAAATATAACTGCATATAAAGAAATCAACTTAATTCATGTATATACTTAAGGAAATGCATAACGACTCTTTCGCAATTTTTGATAAATATTATTTCGACAAAACTGTTGCGCTATAGCGAATCACCTTAGTGCAATCATTGCAAAATCATTGTATTTATGATGCCATTTTTGTACAATATTTTCACACTTTGCCTATTAGGGTAGAAAACCCACCCACACCAACCGATATACATGCTACATCACGCCATCATCCAGCCCAAAAACAAGCAGTGATAGACACACTAGTTTGTAGGGCATTTGCTATATGCGACAAAGATAGCTTTCAAAACGAACTCAAAGAACTAAAAATTACTTTGCAACAGAATGGATATATACATTACAACAAATAAACAAAGCAATTAGAAAACAAAACTAAATCAAACTAAACCATCTACCAACGATCAAAACGTGCTATCACAAGAACAAACAACAGACTTAAAAAAACGAGTCATTTGCCTCCCATACATACAAGAAGTCACAGATAAGATAAGCAGAATTCTAAACAAACACAACATACAAACAATCTACGAACCTCCGAGAAAAATAGGGCAGATTTTCAACAAAAGATAAAAAACCTCAGTTGAACACACCAGGGGTGTACAAAATACCCTGTTCATGCGGTAAAGTATACATAGGTGAAACTAGTAGGATGATAAGCACATGACTAAAAGAAAATCAGTCAGCAGTGCGTCTAAAACACTACTCACAATTGGCATTAGCAAAACAACACTTGGAAACTGATCACAAAATCATGTTTGACCAAATCCACGTATTAAACAAAACTGCAGCTTACTTTCCTAGAAAATATATGGAGTCCGTAGAAATATACAAACATCTAAACAATCTCAATAGAGATAATGGACAAATGACCAGTCTACTATGGCAATCCATCCTGTCATAACATCCCCATTCCGCTTCTGTCACATTACCTTACCCCTACTCTACTATTCCCTCCACTACACTTCCTTCTCCCTAATCTGGCGCTATAAAAAAAGACATCTGTCCAAGAGCATCTCAGTATCAGGTTCCTCTTAAAACTCTGATAAAGTGAGTTGAAATGTTCACGTCGATATAAAAATGACACTAACGCGATTCAAACCCGAAAAACATCTTGAATGTTAATTCAATGTTGTTAATACAACACACCGCGAAAGCATCAAATATCAGATTTTTATTCTTTATTTATTTATTTATTACATCTTTCATAGGTTTATTAATTGACTTTTTAGCTTATATATTCACATTTTAACTTTATTTTCTTGACTCAAATTTATCTTTTTTATTGACTAATTTTTACAATATTTATTCATTTATTGATTTGATTGTTCGTTACAGACCTCCGATACGTAAACATCATACTTTGATGTTTAGTATGCCTATGTTATCTATTGTTTTGGCTCGTTGTGCTTACCGGCTTGCATTAAGAGAATGTTGAACCGTCCTGTTTTATCGACGGAATGTCATTTTAGTAGATCTAACTAATTTCGTTATTTACTGTATTAAATCAAAAACGCTTTTACAAAAGTAAAGAACGTAAAAAAACAAATCTTGTAACACTGACCGCTGAAAAAGACCACAAATTACACTTTTGTACTATTACTTAATCGTATTTTTTTATTTTTAAATAATTTCTAGGCATTGTATAAATATGCAGGCACTAGACCAAGAAGCGGATGACATAAAAGAATATAATGAAACTTTCAGAATGTGATTTTATTGTCTAATTTACGAGAATAGTTACATCTTCTAATGAAGCACATACGTTAGTAGGAAGAATACCCACAAGCAGACAGTCGCGTACATGTGCATATCCCCTTCACTATCAGACAGGCGAACCGAACAAAAGACAAAAAGAGATATATACGTCTGTCCTTGTATACAGGATACCATCTACTGGACAGTGGCAAAGCAGCTGTTAGCCGCTAGTTCAGCATCCTCTTAAGCGGATGCTAGACTGCCGGCAAAAGTCCGACGAGCCGCTACGCTGTCGAATAAGTGGCGCCATCTCTCGGGACCAAGTCGGATCAAAACAAGAATAGATAACATGAAAGAAACAAAGATAGACATATGTGTCTTTTTGGCGATTCTGCTAAACCTGCACTAATCTTAATGTCACATTTTCTCTTTTTACAAGCTTCAAAATTTATTTCTAAAATAATCAAAATGTTTGTTTGTCTGTAGAATGGCTCGGACAAGTTGTGTTATGATTCGTGCCACTTTTGTATACGAAGTGAAAATGTTGTCTACATGGTAAGTCAGTAAACTTTTTTTCGCTTTCCTTGTTGATTTTTGTCCGGGCCATATTTTAGCATATTCTCTTTTATTCTGGAGAAAAGTTTTCCATTCCGATCAATGAATGCCGAATAAGTTGTGCAAAGAAAAGTGCAATAAATATATGATAAAACAAAACAGTCCAACATCTTCTTAAGCGGTCTTTGTGACGACTTGTTGAGTTAGGTGCGTACATATTTATTCAAAAAATTTTTTGTACGTATCTTTCTGTCTAATAGATGTTTTTCTATCCTACCCTATTAGTTTTTATAATATTTTGTATTCAGGGCTGAAAATGATCACCAATAAAATTTGATCGAAACGTCTGGAATACACTGCGTTTTAAGTTGTGTTTGATTGTCCACTTTCAATTTTGACAGACTTTTTGGTTATTTTTCTTCTACATTGTTTCGTCGAGCCGTTAATGAAATACTATTTACAGTATAAAATTTTGATGAAGAAATCTTTATAAAATGTTTCAAGTTTTAATATTGTGAACTTTTGGACTCTGTACTTACTGGCTCTGTACATATTGGTCTGTGTAAGAAGATGCTGAACCGTTTTAATCTACCGACATATCTTATGTTGACCGCTCTTATTCTGAATTAATTGATTAGACTAAAAAACGCTTTTTTAGAATGAAAGAAAATATGCTAAAAATTGGGAAATACAATAAAAATAAAAACAATGTATGGAACGTTACTGAGTTGGCTACATTTTCACTTTATGTACAAAAATGGCAGAATACATCCAAACAAAAGTTTTTTCTAGACATAGACAAATACAGTAGTACTTCGCTAACTTTCCGCTCTTCGGTTTCGCGAGCGGAAAGATGTCGAAGAAGGTATATGTTCCGAGAATTGACAACTGTTATCTCTGATTGGCTCGACCACGGACCGCTGCAAAGTCATTCCCACTGTGAGCGGTGCACTTGGACACGTTGCAATTAGACACGTTGCAAATAGACACAGAATTTCAGACACGGTTCAATTAGACACGTTGCATTTGGACACGGAAGAAAATGCGCACCGTTCATTTAGACACCGTTCAATTAGACACCGTTTACTTACGCAACGTTCGTTTGTACACAAAACAATGCGCACCGTTCAATTAGACACCGTTCAAATGTGCACCGTTCACTTAGACACCGTTCACTTGCGCACGTTCATTTGTATACAAAAAGACTTATTATTTAAACGCTTAAAAGATATTCATAATTTGTGAGAATATGTAACAAATGGAAAAAAATAAAAAAGTAAACATTGACAATTAATGATAGTAGTAACACAGATTAGATTAAGTTAGATTTTTTCGAGGAGGAAAGGCGAAGACCCTCTCCCGCCCACACAATAATGTGTAAGGTGTTACTCGTTTAAGTTTGGCGCCATTACCGACCGTGTGGCAAGTGGTGGCGTTGCGAGTACCGCACGGCGGCGCTGTCAACGTGAGATATGCACGGTGAGAAAATATCTCAAGCGCGGCACTCTAATTGTAACGTACAGAGAAGAAAGGTGTTATCTTTATTGTGTTATCTTGAAGTAATAAACTATCTTATACATTTCATAAACGCTTATTGAATGTTTCTTTATTTGAATAAGTCTGTCCGTGCCTCCTAAAGCTTACAAATGTGTACTGCAAACAAAATTTTTACTAATGAGTTTTAAGGCTCTTGAAAATCAAACAACAAATGAAATTTTTGATCACTGAGAGCCATACGTTGAATGTTTGTCGCGTATTTTGTATGTATACATATATATATATATATATATATATATATATATATATATATTGTGACGTCTTTTTGCGTGGTACAAAATTCTCGCGCCGCTCTCCCGCAAACGGAGAGTCTAACTCGGGCGAACGTCCGTGAGAATGCAATGTCGAGTTAATGGCAAGAAAGAAAAGATTTTATTCAAGCAAACGCGGCGTCGATTCGACGGTTCCTGGGTTAAAAGTGGACGCCAGACGCGTTCCCGCGTCAAATTCGGCGTCGATCAAACACAACGGGCCGGCCAGCTCAATTTTAGAACGGAGAGGGGCTGAGTTTAAGAATTATTTTTGCTTCAGGCTGTTCCTTGCCCACGCGATAATAAGGTTCACACAATAAATACAACCAGAATTAAACAAAGATCGATTAACAATTTATTACAAAAAAAAAATAGAAAGTAACATAAAAAGAAAATAATAAAAATATATAAAGAACAAACTACTTTTATAGCCAGTAACACACGGTCGCGAATTACATTAACCTACGAGATGACACTTAAAATAAACACTACCGCGAATTTGCCAAACGAAAGATAATCGCAAGTGAATTTGACTGGAAGACAAGCCTTACCGAAACGAAATAGCGGCGGTAGCAAGGTGTAAAGCTGGGCGCAGGCTAAGCAGGCGAAGGGATGCACGCAGTCACCAAGTGCAAGCAATGCGCGCGAGTAAATTAGCGTGCACGCAGGCTCACAGCAAGCAGCAAAGTCCCACGAACTTACTTGGTTTACAGGTGTTCAAAATGTAGACAACTTTGTCGTCTCGCCACAAAGCTTTCGCCGTTTTTCGTGCTCCAGGTCCGCCGACAATCCGGAACCGAGCGTTCAGTTAACTCACATGCATTCACATGCTCGCGGTGATGAGTGAGGCGGGCGCGGCGTCGGAAGGTTCATTTATGTCGAAGATCTCAAGAAAAAGCATGACGGGGCCGAATAGACGTGCGGAATAATAGGCGGTACGATCCGTTGATTCGAACGCGAATTTCCCGAACAGGATATGCACCGACACGCGACACGTATTCATTGTACGTTCGCGGTCCGTCGGCGATATTTGCCACGACAATCCACCACACCGAAACGGCAATCTATCCGCACTTTAATATACTCTAATTTTCGCTTCTGATCGGCGACATTTTCGACTCGCACACACCTGTCTCTGGCCGATCGTGCGAGAAAATCCGCGCCCGTTTTGAGCACGATATTCGATTTTGCACTGACTCTACAGCAAGGAGTTCGATCCGATAAATTAGCTAATCACGGCTAAAATGATGATAACGCGATTCGAGACGCGATAATCGGCCGAATAATTCACAAAGCGCGTTATAATTCGCTCCTACGTGTCAGCTTATCGCCAGAACAATACATCAACTACATGATACGCGAACGGTACGTAGGAATTAATACGGCACACAAAAAAGAATTTTCACGACAAGTTCACATGCACGACTAAAAATAACAAGAAAAACGCTACTTGGCGCGACACCGCCGCTCCAGGGCTTGACTATATTTCGTGAAATGATATATTCCGTGCACTTAACCTACAATACACTGTCACGTGAAGCCCCGTGAAGCCCGATTCTGGCCGCTGTCGAAAATTCTAAACGAAGGACGCGTCCTTGCCGTCGTAAATATAACGACCGCGAAACACAACGACCAGCCTCGACACGAGACTTGTGCAACGCGGATTCGTGGCTAACAATATGAAAACGGGCACTTCACCGTCGTCTGTTGTTCTCCGACATCAGCTCGTCTCCTTCGTCCTTTGCTGCACCCCCTAGGCTCGACAGCTCAGACGTAGTCACCCTCTCGGCTCGAACAATACACCACAAGCCCGAGAATCGCGGCACGGAAGACTAAGGTTTACGGCACGGGAAGCAAGCGAATGCACAGGAGCCCGAAAAATGCGTGTACGTGCGGTACAGCTGATCGCGACTAAGAGAGCGAGGATTTTGTTCGATAAGCGGTTGATACCCCGGATAGCGCTGAGGTCGCGTGGGGTAAGTCGCGCAGGCCAATCAGACCGCAGGATTACGCAGCGCGGCTCGCAAGCTCGCTCTAGGCGGCAGGATCAGCTGGCCGCCTACAGCAAAATTCGAACGCTCGCAGGATCTATTTCGCTATTATGCAGCAGCGCAAGCAAAAGTAGAATGCAGCGGGTCGGAATAGCAGCTCGTGAGATGCAGCAGCGAAGTAAGCAGCTTATTTTTGAAAGCCATGCAGCAGGATCGCAGGAGCACAGCGCATCTCGGTGCAGGTCGGCTCGTTGGTGGTCCGTTCCGCCGTTCCGCCCGTTCTGCTCGGCTACCTCGCTGGCCGTCGTGAAGTCGTAGGAAGCGTCGATGTTCTGTCGTGGCCTCGTCATTCAGCCACCTACTCTTACGTTCAGCGTGACCTTGATGCGAGACTTCGCGTCTCCGTTCCTCTTTCTCTCTCTCTCCTTTTCATGTATAACAGGTTGACCTCGTCGAAAAGTCCCACGATGATCTTTGGGACAGTGAGGCACCGAAATCACATACAAAAAAAGTAAAAATAAAATCTATTATATCTACGGTATATCTAGGTGTGTTCAAAAAGTAACGGGAATTTTTAAATTTCGCAGGTTTGGAGAGTCCGATTGTAAAAATTTTTTTTTATTATGTTGGTACACATGCCCGTGAAATACGATAAAATTTTCAGCAATATTCATTGCTTACTTTTCAAGTGGCAGCCGCTAAGGTTAGACGTGTTTTTCGAGCTCGGCGATTTTTGTTTGTTAAAAAAAATGGATCAAAGAATTTGTATTAAATTTTGCGTAAAAAATGAAATAAAGTGTAATAAAGTGTGTGAAATGTTAACAAAGGCATATGGTGAGTCTGCTATGAGTAAAACAAGGATTTACAAGTGGTATAAGCGTTTCCAAGATGGCCGCGAAAACGTTGAAGATGACGAACGACCCGGACGCCCAAGCACATCAACAACCGATGAAAACGTGAAAAAAGTGAAAGAAATGGTTATGAACGATCGCCGAATCACAATCAGAGAAGTCGCTGATGATGTTGGCATATCAATTGGCTCATGCCATGAAATTTTCTCGGATGTTTTGGGTATGAAACGTGTGGCAGCAAAATTTGTTCCAAAATTGTTGAATTTCGAACAAAAACAGCGGCGAATGGAAGTTGTTCAGGAGTCACTAAATGAAGTCAAGAACGATGCAGAACTACTGAAACGTGTTATAACAGGTGACGAAACATGGGTTTACAGATATGATGTCGAAACTAAGGCTCAATCGTCCCAGTGGAGGCATTCTGGATCGCCAAGACCGAAAAAGGCTCGACAAGTGCGGTCGAATGTGAAGGTTATGCTCACTGTGTTCTTCGATTTTAATGGCATAGTGCATCATGAATTCTTGCCACAAGGTCAAACAATCAATAAGGAGTACTACCTACAAGTTCAACGCCGTTTGCGTGAAGCAATCCGAAAAAAACGCCCGGATTTGTGGAAAAACAATTCATGGCTTTTGCACCACGATAATGCACCTGCTCACACTTCATTGCTTGTTCGTGAATTTTTGGCCCAAAACAAAACTGTAACGATGCCCCAGCCTCCATATTCGCCAGACATGGCTCCATGTGACTTTTTTCTATTTCCAAAAATAAAGAGAACATTAAAAGGCCGTCGTTTTACAAGCATAGATGACATTATAAGCGAATCGCTGAAAGAGCTAAAAGCTATCACAAAGATCGAGTTTCAGAAGTGTTTCGAGGATTGGAAAAAGCGTTGGCACAAGTGTATTGTATGCGAAGGGGACTACTTTGAAGGCGACAACATTAATGTAGATGAATAAATAAATATTTTTTTCATAAAACGAAAATTCCCGTTATTTTTTGAACACACCTAACATATCGCATGCAAGCCCTGGAGGATCTTGGCGCTCGTTTCTCAGCTCGCTTTCCCAGGCTTCCGCGACAACTCTAATTTTTGTGGCAAGAGAGGAGCAACGCGGATACCACGTCACAATATATATTATGTATAGATATATGTTCGTGTAAATGTTTACACAAAAATTTCGAATTAAAATTTCAATTCTTAAATTCATATAGCATGCTATATTTGCATCCGCCGGTGGAAGAAGTGCGTTATTTTCAAATTACATCTTGATATGTACGAATATTGCAAGACAAACTCCGAGTTTACGATATTCGTAATATTCGTACATATCAAGATGTAATGTGAAAATAACGCACTTCTTCCACCGGCGGATGCAATTATATATATATATATATATACAATCATATAATTATACAATTATATATATATATACATATATATACAGGGTGTCCGACAATTACTTTAACATCTCTCGTAGGCAGATAGAAGGAGTAAAACTGAGTCGAAAAGTCCTGAACCATTTTTTTCTATTACATATAATAAAAGAGTAATTATTGAATAAATCAAGCCAATCAGCGCCGACCTTTAGCCGAACGCACAAGTCTGATGTGCGTGAGCGCTCCGCGCGGCTCACTGACGTGAGCCCGGCTAAAGGTCGGCGCTGATTGGCTTGATTTATTCAATAATTACTCCTTTATTATATGTAATAGAAAAAAATGGTTCAAGACTTTTCGACTCAGTTTTACTCCTTCTACCTGCCTACGAGAGATGTTAAAGTAATTGTCGGACACCCTGTATATATATATATATATATATAATACGTGACAAACACCCAGCGCATGGCTCTCACTGACCAAAAATTTTTACTTCTTAAATGTACTTGTTCGTTTTTTAAAAAGTAGTTTTTTATGCAAAGGTAGCTCTTATGCAAATTTATTTTTTTTATTTTTTTTCCATCTGTTACATACACAAATTATGATTATTTTTTAAGCGTTCAAATAAGAAGTCTTTTTGTGTCCAAATAAACGGTGGCTAAATAAACGGTGTCTAATTGAAGGGTGCGCATCTTTTTGTGTACAAACGAACGGTGCGTAAGTGAACGGTGTCTAATTGTAATGCACGCATCTTTCTGTGTACAAATGAATGGTGCGAATGAATTGAACGGTGTTTAAATGAATAGTGCGCATTTTCTTCCGTGTCTAAATTCAACGTGTCTAATTGAAACGTGTCTAAAATTTTGTGTCTATTTGCAACGTGTTCAATTAAACGGTGTCTAAGTGAAGGCCATTTCTTCCCACCAATTCGTGCGAAGTCTCGGCGAAGCACTTAAAAGAATTGATGGGGATGACTTCCCGGTACAATACTGAAGGAAAACTTCGGCGTTAGCAAGGAAGTACTGTATTTTGAGTGTTTAAGAAAAAGAGTTTTCAAGCTTGTAAAGAAAGTGCGGAAATAAATGTTGTGCAGTTTTAGCAGAATCGTTAGAGTGTCACATACGTTTATCTTTGTTTTTATTATATTATCTATCTTTGTCTCGGTCCGACTAGATGACACCATCTATTAAACAGTGTAGCGGTTGAACGGTAGCCGAATCGGAGTTTGGCTGTCGTTTCAGCATCCTCTTAAGGTAGTTATCGCGTGACAGTTCATTCAACAGTTTAATCTTGCTGTGGAAAAGTATTCTTAGAACTCGATTGACATGATGTACGAATATTTCACATGTATAAAGGTGACACAGCCATTTCAGCACGATCAAAAACCTTATACATAAATATTTAGTACTCTTTTGTTGCAACTTAATCGCTCTATTGCTCTAGTTATTTTGGAAAAATCAATGGCTGTGCTGATTTAAATCTAAACTCAGCACAGCCACACAAAAACAACAAAATAAACAAAAATCATTTATGGAATCTTTTAGTGCTCTTGGTGCTATTTAGTTGTTCAAAAGATATGCACGTTTTGACTTTTTGTTGCTCGTTGTTTATTACAACAAACAAACTGAGACAGTAGCTGTGCTAGAACGTGCTTAAGAGTAAAGTGGTTTTACTGAATTTGTTGCTTGATAAATTGTGGTACACAGTTTTTCTCGATTTAGTTGCTCGAATCATATTTGCGAGTTTCGAATTTGTTGCTTGTTTATTGCAACAAACAAACTGAGATAGCGGCTGTGCAAGAGCGCGCTCAAGAGTAAAGCGGACGTAGAATTTAATGCTCGGTCAATTCTGGCACTATATTCTTGCTCGATTGACTTGCACAAAAGCTGCAGAAATTTTGAATTATTTTCATCCTTTTCCCATTTCATTTACTTTCAACTTATCGTTAAATTATTAGGTCCCGTTCCAGGTAAATTACTTGCATCTAAGATCTAAAAAAAGATCAACGGATGAGAAGATGTTAGATAAAGCTTAATATCGGTAAACCCCATTGACTTATCTGTGTTGCCGAACAGTTTCACTCGACTCGCATATTCAGCTTATCTTATTAAGTCAGTATGTCGGAATAGTATCAAACACAAAAATATTGTGTGTCAATGGCATTCCTCCGCTAAGTCTCAATCGTAACTAAAGATCCAGGCGTACCAATATGTATTTATATATTTTATATATTTTATTATAAGTACATATTATGTATGTCTAGAGTGTGTATATGGGTATGTATGTTTTTTATGTTTACTTAAAATTAATACTTCACACATAAAAACATATAGAAAAAAAAACAGTCACTGGGATTTATCGATATTAAGCTTTCTAACGTCTTCTCATCCGTTGATTTCTTTTTAGATCTTAGATGCAAGTAATTTATCTGAAATGGAACCTAGCAATTTAATGATAAGTTGAAAGTAAATGAAATGGGAAAAGGATGAAAATAATTCAAAATTTCTGCAGCTTTTGTGCAAGTCAATCGAGCAAGAATATAGTGCCAGAATTGACCGAGCATTAAATTCTACATCCGCTTTACTCTTGAGCGCGCTCTTGCACAGCCGCTATCTCAGTTTGTTTATTGCAATAAACAAGCAACAAATTCGAAACTCGCAAATATGGTTCGAGCAACTAAATCGAGAAAAACTGTGTACCACAATTTATCAAGCAACAAATTCAGTAAAACCACTTTACTCTTAAGCACGTTCTAGCACAGCTATTGTCTCAGTTCGTTTGTTGCAGTAAACAACGAACAACAAAGTTAAAACGTGCATATTTTATAAGAGGATACTGGATACCGACTATAAAGACCTGTAAACTAACGTTTCTAATATTTGATTTTATGTCGTTTTAACCTAAATTTCTCTAATTGCTAATTATGTGTACTGCATTACATGAAAAATGCTTTTACAGTAGCAAATAAATATAAAAAACTACATAGTGCTTTTGAAAATGAGTATATTATGCTTTTTTGAACTCTTTTTATTCATAATAATAGCATATGCTAATATATTGTGTCATCACAATATTTTTATTTCTCTTATCAGATAATATTATATCTCTGATATTTTAGAGATATATCAGATACTTATTTCTCTGATATTTTTATTTCTCTTATCAGAGAAGTGATGACACAATAGATTAGCATATGCTATTATTATGAATAAAAAGAGTTCAAAAGAGCATAATATACTCATTTTCAAAAGCACTACGTAGATTTTTATATTTATTTGCTACTGTAGAGAAGCATTTTTCATGTAATGCAATACACATAATTAAAAAGTAGAGAAATTTAGGTTTCTGAAACGTCGATGTACAGGTCTCTATAGTTGGTATCCAATTCCCTTTTAAGCAACTAACAATAAGTAGCAACAAAAGAACACTAAAAGATTCCATAAGTGATTTTTGTTAATTGTGTTGTTTTTGTGTGGCTGTGCTGAGTTTAGATTTAAATCAGCACGCCCATCGATTTTTACAAAATAACTGAAGCAACAAAATTTGCAATGCAGCAACTAAATAGCAACAAAAGAGCACTAAATATTTGTAGATTTTGATTATGCTAAAAGCTGTATCAGCTTTACAGACGTGAATATTTTAGACACTCTTCTATCAACATACAATTAGTGTAAAAATAAATAAATAGTTTTATTATGCTTAAGATTTCCGTAAACAATTTTACTTCTTTTGGCTAATGGTTTTACTTTTAGTAGCGGTTGTTCTCGTCCACGCTTTGTATCAAAGCAATATGACAATCTCATCTAACAAACTCTGTCAGCCTGCTCAGCTATCAAACAAAACAGCTATCAAACTGTTAAAATGACTTCTCCAATTCAATACAACGATATTTGAAAATCGCTGAAAAGTAAGTTTGATTATGACAGAAGAAAGAAAATCATAAAAAAGTGAGTTAAATATTCAGAAAAACGGAGCACCCTCGGAGGTCAATGACTTTGACATATGTTGTCAAGGACATTTCCCTGAACAACAATCTGCAACTTTTAGCCGTCGCTCGTTGTTCGTTAAAAAATTATAAACAACAGAAGTTGCGTCAATAAACTGTTATTTTCCGGCACCGTGTACATTTTGTTTGTGTTGGAAGCGTGTATGTTTGAAGCGACACTAGATTGAATTCTTCATTTTTTCTCGAAGGGGGAGCAGGGAGGAGAGGCAAAGTCCCTCCCCCTGCGGGGGGCGCAGTCCCCCCTGCCTACACGCTTCCAACACAAACAAAATGTACACGGTGTCGGAAAATAAGAGTTCCTTTATATTTCTTTTGTTTATAATTGTTTTAACGAGCAACGAGCGACGGCTAAAAGTTGCAGATTGTTGTTCAGAGAGGTGTCCTTGACAACATATGTCAAAGCCATTGACCTCCAAAGATGCTCCGTTTTTTTGAATATTTACCAAAAGTGATATATCAAGACCTAAGTACATCATGCAAGAGGCGACATTGTTGCCGCTGTTATCTAACCTAACCCTGCCTATGGTTTAGTTTACATTGTATATCTTTTTGGTACGCAAATCTAATAAAATTTGTCTTTCAATGTATAATTCAAGTGTTTACACATCATTGATCTAGTTTACACCAATTGATTATTACGCGTATTAAGTACAGAAGAGTGCACCATATCGTTTCCGCTCCAGGGGAAGTATTTTTCGGAATTTTCTCCTCCGGCTGTCCCTACTATCGCGCGCTGTTTTCCTTTAATCTCGGGCCGCTGGTGGAAATTAAAAACGTACGGCGCGCGATAATAAAAGTAGCCAAAAGAGAAATTTCAGAGAAAAACTTCTCTTGGAGCAGAACGATACGGTGCACTCCTCTGTACTATATTCGTATTAAATCGGCTTGGTCTCAATAATGTAAACAATGTCATATTAAACTGATACGCCTACTTTACGCGTATTATATCAAAATGGTATGCATATCAAACACATTTCTAATGATGTAAACACCAAAATTATATACTGAAAAACAAATTTTATTCGATTCTCGTACCAAAAAGATGTACGGTGTAAACTAGGCCACTATAAATGTGCTTGATATGCGTATCATTTTGATGCAATACGCGTAATAACGTATTGTACCAGAATAAATACGTATTGTACCAGATTAATATGACATTGTTTATATTGTTAAGACCAAGGTTGATTGAATACGAATATAGTATGTACTTAATACGCGTTGTTACCGCACGTAAGGTCGGGGATGCTGCAAAAGAGAGACGTCGGGAAGAAATAACACTATTTTATACTTTAATTGTAAAAAGAAATATAGTTGTTTTATTCCACTTCTCAGTTACACTTTATTAACACCCGCGTTATTCTGCTAAGTACGAATAGGCGATGCTCTGTCGCGCAGAGCCTCCAGCCGCGACACGATTCGGAACGATTCTACCCACGCACGGTCTAGCATCGGCTTTTATGCCTCAGCTAATCAACCGTGATTGGCTGAGGAAAAGTCGGACGACATCCGATTCCCGAAAAGTGCAATGCAGACCATTGCATATTTTCGGCCGCACGTGCGACTCCCGATCGGTGCGTCCTTGGACGCGCGGTCGCATATCGCCTAGGGACTGCTGACTGGACATCCGTGCCGGATTCCAGTTCCGCAAAACTAAACTTTAGTAACTAAAACCCAAGACTAAATAATACCCTACCATTACTTAATACGCGTCACTTATAACATCCTCCCTCTGTTAGAAAAAGAAAAACTGACAAAAGAGATTTTTCGTACAGTTACTTAATGCTACTTTTATTTTTACATGCTACTTTTACAGAAGTGTGGTTGCTATTTTCTCAATGTGGGGTCTTTGGTTTTTACACCTATGTTGTGTTTGTGACGGAGCTTACCCACACCATCAACAAAACGTATTCGCCGCGAATATTGTTGTTGTTGAGCGGTTGTTCGTTTATTTTTAATTACGACGTATATTACAACGGCTACAATCAACAGTACTACCACCGCACTGACGCTCGTGAAGTACACAAAATACGGTTGTTTATAATACTCTTGATCAAAACCGTTACTAGTTTCCTGTATCTGATTACGTATCGTCTGTAACTGTGTTCTGACGTTTGTCAAGTTTTGTAGTTTTATCTCGTTGTGCGCGTGTACAGTTTGTGGTACGGCTCCGGTTGTTTGTGTAAGTGTGATATTAAAACGTGGTAAGTAAGTATTAATTTGTGCATGTTCTACTACTGTTTTAGTGTTGATAAAAATATCCCTGGTTGAAAACCCACATTGATCTGTCAATGTAACCTCTCCGATTCCTGTCAAGGTCTCTGTCCTATCGGGTTTGTTTTTGCATCTGAAAGTTACGGACTGCTCGCCTAGTGTAGAATATAGCCACGCATGTTCCTGTTTTGACTGAATTCAAATAGTGTAGTTGGACGTTACATACGTCGTCTTGCAGTTTAAATAGTTGTTTAACTCGTGTACGTATGCTTGTATTTCACACGGCGAACCGGTCTGTACCTTATAGAGTGTCATTACGTTATCGCAGATGTAATGACCCTGAACAGTTTTACACTTCGCTAGTTGATCGTGTGACAGTAATACATACGTCTGTCGGTTGCTGTCTATTGCAATAAGAGTGTGCCGAACGTGCCACTGCAAACACGTTACCGTGCATGTGTATCGGCAAGGGCACTACGTTGCAGATATCGTGCACCACGGAATGTACCAGTGGTACGTTTACTACTACGAAAACATCCAAGCCCTTGCAGTACACAGCAACCGTTACAATTTCTTTTATTTTTACCCAATTTTCTACCGTAATTTGGAATAGAAAGCGTAAGTCACCTTGTAAATGGCCACTTGTGTCACGTAAGCTCTATATTATTTGTTCGACCGAAATTAATTCTAATTGTGTAAGTTTGTGTGTCATGTGCTCCTGTTATAAAGTTTACTATTTCTTTTATATCAGTTTCTAATTGTTGTAACATATTTGTTACGAACAACAGATACTCGACTAAGAGGCGTTTAAAAACGAGACTGAAGGAATATTTTAACAACATAAAACGTTCCTCCTCCCAACTGTCAGTAATTTCTAAACACAGAACAGATCTCAATCATTCTTTTGATTGAGACAATGTCCAGATTTTAGATCATGAACATCATTATTACAAGAGACTAATTTCTGAAATGATCTTTATAAAAAAACAGTCACATGGTTTAAATTCTGTTAACGATTTGGAATTACTTGACACTTCTTACTTCAATGTTTTGAATGTCTCTCACCATAACTGAAAAACAACCACTGTGGGTGGGAGAATACTTATATATCTCGTGCCTCTTATCTCTGCCTTCAGAGTCTGACTATCTGACATCCTAGTAAGTTCACTTGTGAGTTTTTTTTGTGTGTGTGTAACAGTGATTGAATACTCTTCTTTGTTATCTTTTAGAATGTCATCTTCGAGGTAATTTCACCATGATTACTATCAACAGCCAACTTTTTGCATTGCTTTTAGACATTGACTTCTTTTTATCTTTTGACATCAATTAATGTATACTGCGTATATTTTCACACTCACGACTGAAGAAAACTCAAGTTAGAGTCGAAATATTTCGTATTTCTATGTTAAAACGTAATCATTAAATTATTTATTTTATTATATTAATATCTTTCTATTGCTCAATGTGACCTTATTTATTTGCTTATTTGTATTTACATTGCGAGCGGTTCTGTCATTTTTATATTTTCTCTCTTAGATACTCGTTTAACAGATTTTCCTAGGTTTGTCTGTTTATTGACGCCATTATTTGCGACACGGAGTTTGCCAGCGTTTCTTCATTACTTTGGATTATGCTTTCCACTCCGTCTAGGTGTGCTATGATAGCGGTTAACATTTTTAAGTGGTTTTTTATCGCATGTTGTTCGGCTGCCTGTTTACTTTCTATTAAGTTAATGTGATCTGTGATTGCTTTCTCGTCACTCGCATCCATTGTATCAAAAAGTTGTTTCGCTATTGAACCAACTCCGTTGATTAATCATCTACGCTTACGTAACGAGAGCTCCACTATCACCCAATTCGTTGAAAAATTTGAGTTACTGTTTGTTCCCTACTTTGTAATTCGGAGTAAATGTCTTGATAGCTTACTCTGTTACTGTCACGGATCTCTACACTTGCACACATTTTCCCTGTAAGTTTTAACACCTTGTCTGCCTGTTCTATCCTTTTTTCCAGCGCAGATGTTTCTAACTTAACCACTAACTTCCAATTTTCGTCGGTTCTTAACAGTGTTCTCTGCTTTTTGAAGTAGAGTCCGGGACTGTGTTGAAACCGCGTTACTCTGTACGTTGCCGAGCTGACCTCGCTTCCCGAAAAGCGAAAATGAAACACCGCGCCCAGTACTAACGTAATCCTCAAAATGAAAACAAAAACGCTCTGTTTTAGACGTACAGTTCTTTGCTACGTTAGTAGGACTCATTGATTAACTCCTTTGTACGTAGCACTTTTTATCTGGTCTCACTTTTCACCGTGTTATCTTACGCGCGTCTAAGATGTCTGGTCGCGTCTTAGCGAGACGTTGCAGTCGCCTGTCAGTCTCCGTCTGTTAGACGCGAAATGTTTAGTTGGTCTAAAAATGAAATTTTGCTCTAGCTGTGGCGCCGGGGCCCTATGGCCCTGGCTGTGTGACCGGTGCTACTCTTTGCCGTTTGCCGTTCACTTCGTGGCAAACGAGTTCTGCATGCCGTGCCGATCCGCGTCTCTCAGAGCGCTAAGCTTGTGTGGTGACCACCCTGCCCACAACGATTGTCGCACCCTGATGGTTGACCACCGGCTTGGTTCGCCCTGCGAACCCATTGGGCACGAATGGTGTGCCCTCTATAGTGAGACCGAACGGCCTCCTACATGCAAGTTTTGCTGCCGTCGCGCTCTTTTTGACGGCCTGTTGGCAGCCTCCGAGCACTGCGGCCTCTGCCGGTCGGCCGTAATGGGTTGAGATGGTTGCTCACCATCCTCACCGGGACCACGAGGATCCCCGCCGGCGTCCAGCCTAACCGTTTACGGCACCGGTGAGTACTCTACAACTTTCTCTATGTTTTTCTTAAACACCGGTAAAAACGGAAAACACCGTTTTTCACTCCCGCTGGACCGCCAAAACAACATCAACACAGTCAGCTTTCTTTGCGTTAGAAGTAACAGACCTTGACCCGATGGTATGCTTGGTGAACCTAAACTACCTGCGTAGTGTTTTAACTTACTTGCATGAGTTTGTAGAGACCGTCTGTTCTTATCTCTATGCTCAGTTTTCTGTATCACTTTTCTGCGTACGTTAGAACTTCCGTCGACAGTCCTTGTAGTGCGTAGTAATGAGTTGTCAGTCGCACTCTGTCGCTTGAACTGTGATTTGTGATTTACTTCCACGTTTAACTTTTTACCGGAAGAGGAAAAAGGGAGAGAAAAAACTTTTTACTTTTCTAATGAATCCTCCGGCTATAGTTGTTCCTTTGTGTGTAGTTTGTGGTGTTGAATCCTCTTGGCCCCGGGTGTGTAATTTTGTTGTGACCACGACCCTATTACTATCTTGGTGTCAAGTGAATTTTGTTTCGTGTGTTGGTCCGCCGCCATCCGGGTCGTGCACCTACTCTCCTTCCACCCTCGTCACGAGGACCACACCCCGCGACTCGCGGATGGGCCGGGTCTGTCTTTGTACCACCCTGTCGACGGCCCTGGCTGTTCCTTCTGCGAGGGCACCGGCCGGCCCGTGGCCTGTCACGGTTGTGTTCGTCGGCAATTTGTGAACGACGTCCTTTCTGCCTCTGAAGAGTGCGGTCTGTGCCGTTCCGCGGTGACCGACTGGATCGCTGTCACAGCTCACCATCCTCACCGAGACCTTGATGAGGCCCGAACGGGTCCTGCGTAACGTGGGTCCCCACCAGATCGTTCGATGAGCCTAATTGTCAACGTAATACTTTAGTCTATTTGCGTGCACCTGTAACGACCGTCTCCCTTTTTTTACGACATACGTAACGTCGGATACTTTGTCGATTACTACATACGAACCGATCTACAGCGCTTCTAACTTTTTTGCACGCCCTCTTCTGACCGTCTCGTCGTAGAGTAGGACTTTGTCCCCCACCCTGAACTTTATTTCGTTTATTTTTTTATCATATTGTTCCTTTGCTTTCTGCTTTTTTTTCTTAAATTTTCTCGTGCTACTTTATTTGCAGCGCGTATTCTTTCTTTTAATTCGTATGCGTATTCTTCTACATTATAACGCGTCGCGGGTGGTTTTGCTAACGTCGTCGGAAGTTCCGCTTGTCGTCCGTACACCAGCTCGAATGGTGTGAACCCTGTTGCCGTATGTGGTATCGTATTATACGCGAACATTGCGTACGGGATCCACTCGTCCCAGTCCGTCTGATCGTCATTAACAAAGTGTCAAATATACTCTGTTAATGTACAATGTGATCTCTCAAGAGCCCCGTTACTTTGTGGGTGGTATGCGGTCGTTTGTATCTTACTTATCCTTAACAACTTACACGTATTTGTAAATATTTCACTCATAAAATTCGTGTCCTGATCCGTAAGAATAGTTTCTGGGATTCCGTACTCGCAAATTATCTTTGTGGCGAATTCTTTTGCGACTGTACTGGCTTTACTAAACTTCGTTAAACTGTCTTGAAAGGTTAATAAATACTTATTTCCGTTGTTCGATACTGGTAACGGTCCCACTATATCTAACGCGCATTTTTCGAATGGTTTACTTGGTGTGTCGGTTATTATTAAAGACATTTTCACCTTATTAATTTCTTTTTCTGGCAAAACGTACATTTTTTAATGTAGTTTTCCACGTCCTTCGTTAAATAATGCCAGTTGTGGAGCAACTTGATTCTTTTGACATTCTTTCGACGCCTTGATGACCACCGACCGGTGAATCATAATACTCATACAGTATCGTCTGTTTTTCTTCTTCTGTGTATTCTTTTTCTTTTCCGCTTGTGCATTCTTCTGCTATTGCAGTTTTATTTTTTCTCTCTGTTGTTCTTGCGCTTTCGTCGATCTCGCTTTCGCTTGCGTCTTCTGTTTCACTGACGTACGCGATGCTTTCTGTCTCGCTTATTGTACTTGCGTGCAGTGTCTTCACTTGTAACACATCTACTGGGTGTCTGCTAATGCGTCGGCGTTTGCATTTGCTTTTCCTTTCTTGTGTATGATTTCGTAGTCGTACTCTTCTAATTTTCGTCTCCACCGTATTAACCTTGAGCCGGGGTCTTTAACATTAAACAACTATACGAGGGCTTTGTGGTCGGTTACTTATTTAAATTTGGTGCCATATAAGTATAATCGACAATGATTTACGGCTCACACAATCGCCAGCAATTCTTTTTCCGTCGTGTTATAATTTCGCTCCGCCTTATTTAGTACGCGACTCGCGTACAAGATGGGTCTGTCCTTCCCCGCCTCGCCCTGCGATAACACTGCTCCGAGCGCGTAACCTGACGCGTCTGTCGTGACAACGAACTCGCGGCTGAAGTCCGGATATGCTAACATAAGTGCCGTAATCAATTTCTCTTTTAAAATTTCGAACGCTTTTTGTTGTTCCGGGTCCCACGCAAACTTTACTTCTTTACGTGTTAACTGTGTCAGCGGTTTCGCTATTTTTGAGAAGTTATCAATAAACTTACGGTAATACTCCGCTAAACCAATAAATGCCTGAACATCCTTTAGTTTCCTCGTTAGAGAAAAGTTTTTTATCGCGTCTACCTTAGACGAGTCTGGTAAAATGCCGTTTTCACGTATAATATGTCCCAAATACGTGACTTCTTTTCGTAGAAACTCGCATTTGTCGGGTTGTAACCTTAACTTATTTTTTCTTAAACGTTTGAATACTTCTTTTAATCGTTTGTTATGTTCTAAACTTGCTCCGTAGATCACTATGTCATGTAGGTACACAAAGCACCTAACACCCAGTGTGCACAGTTTGACTCTCTTACAGCACGTTGCAGCAAGTGGAGGGAATACGCACACAGGCGAGCAGCCGTGTACGTGTACGCTCGACGCTCCGGCCGTCTTCGGGCGGTAGAAGAAAACAGAGATATGTTTATGTCTTTTTCTTTCGACATACCTATAGCGTACGCGGCTAGCGCGAGCTGTTTATCATGTTTCGCCGTTTGTTCTCGTTCTTGCACTTCTTTACTTACAGAACATTTCGATTAAATAAAAAAATATTAACACCATAAAAGAATTATTATAAAATTGAAATATATGAGGAGCATAAATGAAAAGTGAAGAATATAAATCCACTCTTGACCAATATGTACGTCTTTTTGTTTTAAACAAAAAAAAGAAAAGTATACTTAATTAAATAATTAGCAAAATTATTGTTACTATAAAATACATAAAGATAAAAATAAATTTTAATGTTGTTTGTTATGTAAGAAATATTTTGTTAATATACTTTATACTTTGCACTCGCAATTACATATACTATACACTAAAAGAAAAAAAAGTATTTTTGCAATAAGAATTTTATTGTATTTAAGTTTTAGAAATGAACTACGTACACATTGTTGCTCAACGGAAACCGCGAGAAGGTGATGGTTTCTTCTTTCAAAAACAATGTAAAACATTTGTTTTGTTCAATATTGTAATAAATGTTTATATATATACGTTTTTTAGCATAAAACATAATAATAATTAAACTAAATGAAATAATTTTACATGTTATAGTATAAAACAAT
>NW_018020852.1:60445-187396 GCF_002006095.1 Pseudomyrmex gracilis | reverse complement strand
TCTAAAGCCTATGTCACACTACGGATTAGGATTGAGATTGGATTGCAATTGGGGCCAATCAGAGCGAAGATTACCAAACTTAGGATTGGTTTTCTTTCTTCTGATTGGTCAAATTTCAATCCAATCTCAATCCCAATCCGTAGTGTGACATAGGCCTAATCGTACGTGTCCAATATTACGTGTGCAATCGTACTGTGTCCAATTGTACCGTGGTCAAATGGACGTCACCCGCCAGAACTGCCGCTGTGTGCATGACGTCACGCACACAGATGGTGTGCGTGCCCCCATTGCTTGATGCTCTCGTTGCTCTCTGCTCGATCTTGCAACTCTGCATGCAACTGCATCCTAACCTAACCTAACCTAACCTAACCTAACCTAACCTCCGAAAATGACGACGATTACGTATATTTGACGTTAAAAATTGCTAAAACGTAGAATGTTTTCTAAAACGAGTGCTTCAGTAGGAATCATTACGTTGACAAATTATGGCACTTCTTCGAGTAGATAAGTCGAAAATTTGTTGTGCGATTCGAGGATACGGAACTCAAAGGTTAGATTTTCGTCTTATTTTTGTGCTAAATATCAAAACACGTAACTTGTGTTTTATTGATAATGTATATTTAAAAATATATAAGATATTTAAGAAGATCAAATTCCTAATTAGATTTTCAAGTTAGTTAAAATAAAATCTAGAGTATAAGAATTGAGATACAGTCATGTGATTTTTGTTTGTTACCACTAATTTCACTAAAATCGACTAAATCACATAATATAATACATATCTACAACAAAATGTGATTACATTTTTACTCAAGATTTTTTTAACTAAAAAACTTGGAATGTTTTATTTAAAGGTATCAACAGAATCACTATGATACTCTAAATGTTTCTTCTGATGCGTCACAGAAAGAGATTAGACAAGCCTTTATTAAATTGTCAAAGCAAGTATGTAGCATATTTTATAGAGATAGTTTATTTAGAAAAAAAAATTACAAATTAGCTTTAACAAGATAAATGCTAGCAGTTTTATTACATGTTTTTTTTTAATTCTCAAAACATACAACTTGTAACTGTTTTTATTAGCTACATCCCGATACTAGTGGAAAACAAAGCAGTCATGCTGATTTTGTTAAGTTAAATGAAGCCTATTCAGTTTTGGGAAAAGAAGGTTCAAGACGTCAATATGATTTTAATTTGAAATGTAATAGTTATGCTCCAAGCTACACATACAATTCACAGAACATGTAAGATATAAAGTATATTTCTTTAATGAACACATACATAGTTGTGAAATATCGATGTAATGACAAATAATTCTATAATATTATTACGCACACACAACAGTATGTTTATGTAAGCACATAATGTATCTAGTTAATAGTAGAACAAGCACATGTTGTTTCTTCATCATTCATCAAAAAAGTATAATTTGTATAAACACTTTGTATTTATGTAATTTTATTGATAGTTAAAAATGCAATATTGCAGACGATACGGAAGTCAATGGGAATATGAGGTACGTACAGCAGGAGGGCCATGGCCACCACCTCAGCAAAAGTCAAATGCTATTTTTGGACTTATAGTTGCTCTTTTATTCTTGGGTGTGGGATTCTTGCAAGTTATTTTTCATCTTCACACTATGAGAATGAGAAAGATTAGAAATGCACATAATAGCTTGGAACGTGAATATCAACGTGTTCGATATGGAGCTCATACAAAATCTAATCAGTTTATTATAGACAATTTTGAAGATTTCATAAAAGATCGTAATGAGTACCTGATCAGTGACTGTAATGATAGTTAGTAAGTTAGTGACTTCATTGAATAATATATTTAAAGGTTTGTTGTATATTTGTGCATTTTCTTTCCTACATTTTCTTAATTGTTAGCTACCTTTCATACTGAATAGCGTGCGACGTACAGTGAAGCTTTGATTAATTAAAGTAAGAGACATTGTTACCTCAGTGTGAAAACCAGCTTACAATTCAAACAGTTTTCTGAGCGAGATAGTAAAAGTAATTTAAAAAATTCATCTTTAACATTGTTTAAATTTACAGGTAAAATATTTTAAAAACCACAAATTTTACATACATATAGAGCATTTTACTAATAAATGTGTTCTTGATATATTTATTCAATTGAAAAGTTAAAAATTATACATACTATAATATATACACGTAATTTTGACGTAATTTTTCAAAGAATCTTTTTTCTTTTATTGTTGTCAGTATAAAGTGTACACAAAATATTTAAGTTTTCAAATTAAAACAACTATATAAATGAAAACTGAAAATTTTTAACTTTGTGTTTATAATTTCCTAAAGCAGAATTCCTCGTCTGGATTTTTAAATTCGCGGCACACTAACAATAAGCCAGAGCTAAATTTGCCAAAACTTTCACACTCACTGTGTTTCTTTCTCTTTTCTTTCTTCTTTCTTTTTATTAGTTTCGTGCGATTATTTTTATTTGTTTCTCAATATCTTTCTCATTTCTTTTAATCTCAAGCTCTTGCGACTTGCGACGCATGTATGGATTCTTTGCTTGCACACCAAGTTAAAAACTCTGCTTTGGGGCATACTTCTTTCAGATTCTACTTATCTCAAATTTCAATTTAATTCTATCAAATTTTACTGGGAGCAGATTTAATCTTGTGTGTTATAATTTTTTTACGTAACTGATAGCCGTTGTATGAGGCGACGCTGGTGAAAATATCGGCTGTCCGTTTTCATCGACGTAATCAGTATAATTAAGTGTGTATATCGCGTCAAACCCGAGACGTGCGCATAATTTACCAGAGAATAAAGATGTACAATCCGCCCTGATATAATGAAATCCTTGTTCTTTCGCAATTTCTCTGTAATATAGATAATTTGCACTTGAGAGAATATACATCAATTTACTATAATAATAATATTTAAATTTATTTTAGTTTTTGTGTTTAGATATTGTCTCATTTCAGGTTTTCTTAACATTATAAATAATTTGAGTAACGTGTAGAGGGTTATCTTCGGGTTCTAAATGGTTAATCTTATGTATATGAATTTTGAAACCTATGTGTATGAATATTTAAATTTTGTAATTTATAGTAATCAACTACTGAAGATGACTCAATAAAAGAAGTCGAAACGTCTAGATTATACACGTCTCTAATTTCTTGCATAACATCGTGCAATTTGGTTCTTCCTGGCCGAATTCACAACACTTCATACACATAGGATTATAAATAATATTTAAAAACTGTGTCATCTTAATTTTAATTGATTTTGATTGTTAATTTCGTTACTCACGTTGTTTTTTCTATGAGAGTCTTTGCAACACCTTTTCCTCGCCAGTTTGTGTCTACCGAAATTATTCTTATTTCTAAGACATTCAAGTCTCGGAATCGTCCGTCAACATTCACATTTCTATCTATGTGATGTAGTAATTTCAATATTTTTTTAAATTTTGCGTTCTTACATAATCGTATGTATTCTGGCTCTTCTTCATCCAGCGGAGGATCCATTTTACCTACAATGAAAAAATAACTAGATACAATTAAGTTGTACCTAGTAAATCGCCGACAATTCTTTTACTCGTCTTTATTTTAACACAAAAAGAGAAATTTATACAAAGTTTTATAGAAATCAGCATAAATGTAAATTGTTTTCGGAATTAGAGCGAAAATTATTACATTGTAACTTTACCGTTAAGCAGAACCCCAATAATCCCACCATTGGCGGAAACTGCCATCAGACTCAAATTATTTTCAAACGATGCGTAGCTGCAATAATCCTCCAGTTCCACGCAAGTACTATCTTCACCTTCCGGAATCAGTTGAATGCTTTGATTGAGTGGTTCGTCTCTAAAGAAGAATCTTCTCAAAAACTTCAGTACTCTCAATTTGTCATTCTTGGTAATTATTTCAATATGATAGTCCATATCGTTATTTGATCCGTCAGCCGAATCGGCCAACTATAAAATAAGAACATTTTTTATGATATAATAGTAATTTTTCTTAAATAGGAGAAATATAGTAATGAAAAAGATAATAATATAAACATGATTTTTATTTTTCAATAAAAAGTTTTATCATGAGTAATAAAATTTTATACAATATGTACTTGTATAAAATTTAAACATTTAATATACGTAGTATGTATGTGTGTAATATAAATATATTAATAGTGTAGTAAAGATAGTAATAGTAACCGCTTGTTGCTAATCCGGAAGTGTCATATATACGAGAGCAGTTAAATATTTTTTTAAAACTTCTCTGCGCGGAGATGGAAAAAATGCAATAATTGTAAAAATGAAAAAGACAAAGGATAGTTTAGCTGTCTGATGTTATAAAAAAAAGATCAAAATAGATTAATTTCTTTAAAATTACTAATTATAGAGTGAAACATCTAAGTTGCACATAAGAGGCATTTTGAAGATTTTAAAGTTAATCTTTGTTAAATGGATGGCTATATTTTTTTATTCCATTTTTGTATATACTATTTTTCCGTACAATGTATAATTTCCAAATGTTGCAAAATGCGCAAGTTAGATATCTTACCTATAATTTTGGTAAAAATATCAATTAATGTAAATTTTTTAATAGTACGCATAGAACGTTGCACGCGTACTTGTAAAAAATATACATAATTTATATTTCAGTGAGAAAACTAATTCTAAAAAAAGATTTTTTTATAATTGGAACACACGTTTAATGCGGTATCACATAATTTTGAAAATAAAAAACGATAAATAGCATAATTTATGCAGAACGGTACAATATACATAATTGGGAAAGAACAAGAAATTTAATGGAATAGTGTCCTAATTTTCTCTTCTTTTATAGATTGTTAAACTATTATCGTGCTGATGCGCGTGAGACATACTTGTTTATACAATTGCGATTTCTCAAACATAGCACAGTCAACGTCACCCAGTGTTAATTTGTCAGTGGTCTACTTCTAGGTAGTGATTTATTAGAGCCGATGTATGTGAGAACACAGAATGCATATAACGCGTTTTAATGCAAAGATTCACAAACAATACACAGATTAGGTTTAAAACTAAAATAAAAAAATACAATATAAGAGATTTTATTTTAAAAATATATATTTACGCAGTGTACTCAAAACTTTGAGAGAGAAAACTTTAATTGTAAATTAAAAAATTCATTCAAATTGTGATAATAAATCTCTATTTGTTTTTTTTAATTTGCATTGTTAAAAAAATCGTCTCATGTGACTTCCTTTGTTTGAAATATTACTCTATAACATTCTAAACTTTATCTTTGTTTAAAGTGCCAAAATAAATTGGTCGTAATAATAACTGCATTTAAGTACAACGCGTTATTACTTTTCCATAATAATTCACTTTGAAGATGTATTCTTTCTTATCATCACTCGAGTTACGTCATGTCAAGAGAAGCATATCCTTAAAAGATCTAACAGGCGGCGTTTCTCTCAGGATAATTCATAATCTGCGTAATAATATCTGATGTCTCACAATTACTGTGAGAAAATGATTAGATCATCATATCAACTCGTAGAAAACATATTTGCTTGTAATCATATGACTGAGACAAACAATGTGAAACATGTTTCGTTTGTTTGGAAATATTACATGCATATGTTTCGAAAAGTTAAAATGTTTTATTAAACTTAATAAAACAAATAACTGTAAAACAGTTTCTTTTTGAGATGTAATCTCGATATAATAGATGTGAAAAAAATGAAACGACAAAATTTTTCAAAAACACCCCACAATTTTATAGTAAAATGATAAATTTATAATGTATAATTTATAGATATAATATTAATATAATGATTGACTATAAGAACACGAGAACTGAAATAATAATGCTTGCCAATGACGCTTGATGATTGTCAATAAGAATTTACACAAATAATATTAATCCTCTGATTTGTTTCATGATTGTTGTAAATTAGTGATATATGAGTTTCTCGAAGTTATGTGACGATTTTAATTCTACTTTTAAAGTAAATTTTCATGTGATAAACTGCAGTGTGCAACGTTAAATTCACAAAACACACATCAATGCAAATTTTAAAATCAACAATATTACGCTCTTGAATGATTGTTTTATATGATTGATTTTTTTAAACTTCTTACCGTATATCTCGAAATTTTCGGCGCATCTTTGACGAAACTAGTTGTCGTTTTGTTGACATCGATATGAGTTATATCGAATATATTTGCGTGTATGTTTTCCATGACGAACGGTGAAGTGTTTACAAGTTATATTTCATTTGTTCGTTGAATAAAGCTTGAAGACAATAACAACCGAGATGTTCAATACGTGAATTATAAGGAACAACTGAAAATGAATTCCAAGCGCTAACAACACGATGCTTGTTTGCTGTCGTCGAGGTGGTAATCTAAGACTGCGCATTGTGATAGAACGTCGTCTGTCTTATATACGTTTAGAATCAGCAGAAGGCGTTCTTACACAAGTTCGAGATATAGTTTAGGGGGTGTTTAAGATCGACAACGCCTCCGTTTACATTTTCATATCAATACCTAATTAGCCTTGTATCTGTCGATTAATCTTCTAGCGGCCATCACGTTTTTATATCGCAGCTTTGCAAAAATTTATCACGGTAAACTGGATTTACGTTTTTTTACGTAGTTTTCCATTGAGGTGTGTTTCAATTATGTCGCAAAAAAAGTGAGAATACGAAATCAGATAAAATTTGAGACAATTTACTTTAAGTGATTCTGTTTGGAATAACAATTTCGTATTTGCAATGAAGTCGCTCGTTTGTAATTTACTTTTACGTTATTGTAATGTACAATTCAGTATATTAAACAATTTAATGTTATTTCTTTCTGAAAACAAAGCAACAGAAATTCAAATTGTGCAAGTATAATATATATGGTTATATATTATACTATATGTTTTGGCAGCATTTTGCGAATTATGTATTTCATAAAAAGATACATGCATATCTATATGTTTACGTAAAATAGTTTTTAAAATAAAATAGCTTGCAATACACGTAATAACGCAGATTGTTGTAAGAAATAATAACTTATAATTGGTAAATTCATATATTTTTAACAAATATGACTGACTACGTTATGTAAGATTAATTGACATCGGAAGAACACAGCGTTAAAAGAAAAAGAAAAAGAGAGAAACAAAAATCGAATATAAAAACTTCGTACTTGGAAAGTATAATAAAATAATTTGTCCAAATCAGTTGTGTTCATTTATCGTTTTGTTCATATATAAATAAACAAAGAAGAAACACGAGAGAATATAAACACGTGTATAAATTATGTATATGTATATATATATATAATATATATTGATTTTTAACGTTTAATTATAACGGATGATTACTTATTGCAATTTATAATACTTCTGACCATTACATTTTACATCGAATAGAAAAATCATTACAATGTAGGAAAAAACCGGTTTTTGCTCAACTGTGTTGTCTCGTAATTTTTACACGATCATGTACTGAGGTCGTTTACGCCCTTTTTTACACAATACAATTGCGCTATAAGTATGGAACGGAATATACCAAAGTCACCGATTGATCATTCTTGTCGATCTATCGGTGCGAAGGTCGCCGATGATCATACGTATGACCGTGCAAACATACTAAAATAAGACATGATACCTTGAAGAGTACAGCAACTAGGATCAACACAGTTCAAGTGTAAGGTTATCCTTGTCCTTAATATGATTGATCGATTTTCTTGTTTAAATTTCATCTAAGAAGAATAAATTTACAACTTGCTACATATGAAGAAATAATAATGTTTATGAGTTGTTTGCTAAAACATGAATGTTAATTCAAACCAAAAGAATTAAGAGAAAGCCGTAACAACATGCAAAAAAAGCAATGTCATTTATTTATTCAAACATTAGAACTAATAACATTATTTTTTAAGAGTTAAAGAAACAAAATCTTTTTTTTTCGTCAAATTTTTCTAGAAAAAAATTGTTTGCAGTTTCATGTAAGGCGGTCTCTTCAACTCGATATAGCATATTATTTGTCTATAAAATTACGTTCTTTTTTTTACAGAAGAGAAGAATCGATCAATCGATATTTAGTGTATCTTTTTGTTTGTAAATTAATAGTAAACTAGTATTAAAATAGTAGCGCGTATTCGCGCGTATCAAGTTTCTATAAAATACAACCTGTCACAGAATTCACACCGTATGGAGGCGCGGCACAGATTATACATCCTGATGGCCGCTCGTGCAATAAATATTACAACCTTTGATCGCGACATTTGATAAGCAAAACGATCGATAAATTATCGACAATGAAATATAACAATTACTGTAGAATAGCCTGCGAGCGTTGTTTGCATTTTTATCAAGCCGGATACGAGAATAAATCCTGAACGAGCGTATACATATGTATGCGTATACGTATGACCCAAGAGGTTCCGCCTCCGACGACAGTGAACGGTAAGATCTTATATACCAGTAAAACTTTTAAATTGTAACCTGACCGCCTTGAATAATTTTGTTGCTGACGAATCGATGCACGTTATTTTGCATTATACGTATGCACCTACAGCGTAGATAGACGTTCTTCCGTAAAATAAGTAACGTTAAAATAAAACTTGATCCATAGAACTAGTTGATATTGGATATCTACATTTGTGTCTCAAATGTCTTGCTATTCAAGCCGGACTTGACTCAGTTGATCCTTACTGTCTACGCAAAGTATGACTGTTAAACTCAAGTAACATATTGTAAAATAATTAATAAAAGATTTTCTAACATTAACATAATCTGTTATACATACATATGCAAGTAGATTATTAGCTAAAAACATACTAAAATAACACAAACATATATTATTTTGGTTATTAGCCAATTTAATGATCAGTTATTAAAGTAATATTTAAATTATCTTCTTAATTCGTTGGTGAAAAAAAATTAATGCTTAAAAAGAGACTCTTTTCTGAAAAGAGAATAATTGATGATGACTTTAATTGGTGACATGCTCGCAAATGCGATTTATTGAAAACACCTTCGACTCTCAATGGAGAACAGATGTCACGGCGCAGTCTCTCTCTTTCTCACTATCTTGGGGTCTATATATATATGTTTTGATTTTAAATCACTTTCAGGGACCACACAGAGACGGCACTGCGACCTTGAGTAAACGTTAGTAGAATTGCTATGTTCTTGCTATCGTTTTTCATCGAAAGCATATGCCGTTACGTTACGTGAGCGACGTTTCCAGAAAAAAAAAACGTGAACAATCGAGTTTTAATATAGTTTTTAGTTTTATTCTATTAAATTTTTCTTCAAATAAAAGTTGTTTAATGACGTAACAAGCTATAATTGAAAAAAATTCAAGGTTATTTATTATATAACCAACCTTTAATTTCTTTGAACGCAGTGACGTTACTTCTTTCTTGCGTGAGCTTACATTTTGCTATTGTGAAAGACAGTTCTTTGTGTTACCGTTATATAATATATATTCTACAGATATACAGAATATTATCTGCATATATCTACATATAACAGAAGATTATCTGCACATATCTACATATGTGCAGATAATATTCTGTATATCTGTAGAACATATATTATATAACGGTAACAAAGAACTGTCTTTCACAATAGCAACATGTATATTTTTTTCTAGTACGCATAAGTGTATCATATATTTAATGCGATTTTGCGCATATATTACACAGTAAAAAGGAAAATGTTAATTTTAGTGAACTTGGGACATTTTGTTTACACCATTCTAAATTTTAAGTTGAATTAATTCATTTGTCATGTTACTTATTGACAAACTAGTAATGTTAAGTAACTGACATAATACTTTACATTTATATTTGTTATTTTGATGTTTTTTTGTATTAAATTAACACATGATAATAATTATGGTAATTTTGATTATTTTAGTAAACTCGATTATTTTTGTCAGAGTTCATGATTATTTTTAGGTTTATTTTAACTTTTCTTAAAATGTTTAATTGACTTTGAGACATTAACCCTCGGAGAACACACTGGGTCAATTTGACCCTGTTCGTCGACTTTGATCAAAATATTTTGCTTCAATTTTGCTTTTTTGTAACATATTTTTTACAATGTTAATAATGTTAACGACACTTTAAAACTATATAGGCATATTCCAAACTGTTCAAAATATATTCGAAAATTTTTTCAAGCCAATCGGATAAGTGCATTTTAAATGGTAGCATCTCAAAAAGCGGACAGGGTCAAATTGACCCAGATTGTTCTTCTTGATTGAAAAAATAGGTGTGTTCCCCGAGGGTTAATTGAAATACTTGCGTTAAAAGCGTTCAAAATAATATTTCATTTTTACATGACACACACAAAATATTAAATTATAAAAGTGACATAAATCTAACACATGAAAACGTTACAAAAATAATAACGTATCAGTTGTATGTCAATTTTACATTAAAATAATAATCAAACAACGATGTAACACAAGAAAATTTTAATATGTGAACGCACGATTTTTTAGTGTGTAAATATAAGTGTAAGAATAAAATTCGTCACGTAAGGAATTTTATACAAAAATAATCAAAGAAAAAACGAACAAAAAACCAGTCAAGTTTGTTAGACAAAATTTAATAAATTGTAACTAATCTCGAATAGTAAAAAAATACAGAGTTAAATTATAAAAACAATTGATAGCTAATGTGTGTTTACCATTAATGCTATTGACATTTAACTAAACATGAGCATGATCGCGTGATACAATCAAACAAACATTTGTTTCATTGAATTGAACACGGCAATTAACGGCGTTATTTGTATTCGTCGCGTATATCACACGAGATCTGCACTTTATGCGTGCATTACATCAGAACGAAGTATGCAAGTATCTATTTAACTGCACCTGCAAAAAGTCTCGCGCAGTTTCGCTAATTCTGTTCCGCTTCTGTTGTTTTGCTCGTATAAAGATATCACGTTTAAATTTCGCTTTAATTATTGCACAAAAAATTTATTGTGAACGCGTATGCCGCGCGCGATTCTACAACACAATCAATGAAACATAAGATTTGCACACTCGTGTCATTTGAAATATCGAACGTAATTAAAGTTAGGTGAAACGAACGAGACTTACACTCTTGTGGCTCTACACAACACACAACACGCGTCTACATCATAACAATCTATTTTTATCATTGGCGCTTCTTTCGATGCATCTTCTCAAGACGCGTTTCTAAATTCATCAAATGCTAAGATTAAATAGACGAGATATCAACATTAATGTTTGTCACTATTTAGATCTACAATTTATTATATGACACGAATATTTTGTTGATTAAAAACGGGAGCAATTAGCATCATAATATAAAATGCCTTGAATTTAGCAAATTAATTTTATTTTTAACAAGGAGAATTTGATTTTCTAATGTCTATCTCTTAATTATTTTCACTGACATCTGTGTATCACGTGTTTTTTTGACGTTTTGTCATGTGTACACTCACACTAAATAATAAAGTAATTTTGTTTTTATTTTATATTTACTGTGTGTGTGTGTACACATCACACTATCAATTGATCGTAGTGCGGTAGTACATATAATTAACCGTAATAATAAACCCCTGGCATTTAGCATGTTTTTTCCCTTCGGTTTTTACAGAAACGGCTGATGTTCCCACGAAAATTGATATTTTTTATTAAGTAAATCGTAGGTACATATTGATAGACACTCGAAAGACACTAAAAAGAAATGCTGGAAGTTTTTCAACATTTTTCTAATATCTTAAAGTTGAGCGTCGAATGCCAATGATTCGGGAATTCACTATTAAGGTTAAAAAAAAAAAAAAACGGTTATAACATTCTATATTAACCTCGTAGAAAATTAGCGCTATAAAAAATCAGAATTTTACGACACAGGTTTCTTTTTTTCGGTGATAACTTTTTCATTGTGTTACATTATTTATACGTACTTGTCAAGAAAAACGGAGTGTTTTGTCTAATCAGTTTTTCGACGATTTTCTTTAGAAAACACGATGTGCCCTGTGTCCCCTTTAACATGTACACAAGCCAACTACACACTGGCAGTGTGAGGATGATCGTGCATTAGAGAGGGTTATTACTATCTAGCAACATAATACATATGAGGCTCCCTCGGTCTATTTTTCCATTAAATTTGATTAGGAAGCGAGATCTGTGGCTTTCAGCAGTGGTCTCTCTCTTTTGATACACTTAGAACACAAGCTGTTATTCCATGAATATTCAACTACATGAACCAACAGGCTCATTGCGCACGACATAGTTTCAGCAAAACAAATCAAGAGAACAGAGTATTTAGCTCGTATAATTTTTGGTATTTTACATACATGTATGTATATATAAAAAAAGCTTTCTTAGTTGGCGTTACTTTTGGTTTTTTTGCAAAAAAGATTTTATAGAGAAAAAAATGCGATCTACTTTATATAAAGATTTTTTTTATATCAAGGTGATATTTCCTCAGAAATATTTCACATATTCTATTTATTATATTTTTTATTAAATAAATATACATTGCAACTTTTTCATAAAGACAAGTTTGATGAATGAAACATGAGATTGAGAGAAGATCTCGCACTTGCAACTAAATTTTTATATTATGACAACATATTACATAGGATCGTTATATATTTACGACCCATTCCGCATAACAGCTAACGGGCGCAAACACACTTGAAGCTACGACATGACTCACTTGATCGTTTTTATTACATTAACGCTTAACCTGCTACATCGTTTGACATTTGTTTGTTTCAACGATAAATTACAATTATTACAAGTGTATATGTTTTTCGTATTTCTTTGTTCACTATATTCAATTCGCAGAAATAATTTTAATAAAATAAATTACAATAAAAAGTTAATCAATTTATATCTTAGTATAAATAATTACACTAATGTAAATTAAAGATTTAGATAATTATGCAAATCTCATTGCGTGGACGAGTGCAATTTAATTAACGTTTAGTCACACGTGTACAATGTGCGAGATAATGTAAAATATAAAATATCAAATAATTATGATGTGATTAATCGTCTTGCCTTTCAAATTACCGTGTTATTATCTAATAACTCACCTATTTACTGAATTTATTACACGATACAAATATATTTCTTTATATCTGCTTTTTTGCATAATCATTTTTGCATTATGCATACGAATATCGTGCATATTTATCCTCTAATATCTTTTAGCTGCTTTTTTTTATTATGATAGATAAACGGTAATAAGTACTTATCTAGTTATACGAGAGGCGATCATGTAATATCAGACTAATCTCAGAAGCTCGCACAACTAGTTTGATAGCAAAATAAAAAACTACCGTTTGTGACGTACTAAAATGAATACGCAAGATATTATGTATTAGTTACAATACATAATTACCATATCATTAGATTATTTCGAGACGAGAAATTTATTGTGTTACATTCGAGATATATTGCGTTTATCTGATAATAATATTTGTGTCTTACGTAATTAGTTTATAAAAGAGAGAGAGAGAGAAAAAGAGAGAGAGAGAGAGAGAGAGAGAGAGAGAGAGAGTGAGAGAGTGTAAAATTTTATTATGAGTGTAATATTTTATTATGTTCAACTTTGATATTGAAACAATAATAAAAGAAAATGTTTCATATAAATAAATATGAAGCGTCAAGAGATGTGTATTTGTGTATGTACGAAACAGATTGTAACTCAAAAGTGTAACTAGGAGAATGCTTTTGAGGAATCTTCCTGTCAAAAAATATTACAATAGCTAATTTGAGATAATAAATTCCGTAGATAATTTCTCTAATAATGCACGTTATGTAATTATGTTATGTATGTGTGTCATTCCTTCGTCTATTTTATTTTTTATTCGCTAACTGATTATTCACTTCTCGATGCGTGTATAATCGGTAAGTAACATGTTTCACGATAGAACGGACTAAATTCATAATTCAAGATTGTTTTATAAACATATAGCAATATGTAAATTACCTTTGACTTGAGATCACGTGTAAAAACAACTGCACGAATAACACCGATTATCTTTACATTACAGAAAAATTACAGTAATAAATAAAAAAATGTTGAGTGTTAAAAGAAATCTTATTTAAATTGAGATAGATATATGTATGGCTCTATGGGGCAGACACGGATGTCGATGTGTGTGTTCAAAATTTAGTTTATTGCGATAAACTGTACAGTACAAAGCTTTCGACCTTTGGTTTAGGTCTTTCTCAATGTAATAATTAGACTCGCAAAAAAGAAGAAGAAATAGTGACGGTCGTCGTTAAGTGGTGATTAGTAGTCAGATAGTGAGACTAGAGGTTCGACCATCACTTTACAATATAAAGAAGCGACTCAGTCTTAATAAGAATTTCTGGAGCTGATTATTTCAAACTTCATTATTTATAAATTGAGATACACGTAATAGCGCATATATATACTTTTTTCAATAATCTCATATTTAATTAAAAACTTTTTTTGATTTATCTTTTAGTTAGCATTCTCGCTGATCACATTGAAAAACGATACCAATCCATTTTGACAGAATTAATTAAAAAACAAATTACTTAGACAAACTAAAATATTCAATTCTGTGTATGTAGTGCTGAACTGATCATATGTCACAAAAATACAAATAAAATAACAATTAAGACTATTACAGAGCGTATACACTCACATACACACATACACATGATAAAAATACTTATCTGATGTACAGTAGAATCGAGATCGTCGAGATCAGCCATGTTTAGTTTCTTTGTTTTTAGAAAGTAGTAATTTTATTAAAACGCATGACGTTTAAAGTAATCAGAAATGTGATATCAAGGTTTGATTACATTCATTTGTTGTTTTTTTTTCTCTGTATCCAGACGCCTACACGCGCGCTGTTAAGCGTATCGTTACGTTACTTCACGCAATGACACAGTAAATATAACATTTGATACGATAGGATCTCCGATGCAATCACCGTAGCAGATACATAATAAAACGTCCTCGTGTGCAAAATAAAGTTAATATAGAATTAGTTTCTGTCTTAAGAAAAGTTGTAACTAACTTTTGCCCGGTATGTTTTCGAATAACACTTATTTTCCACGTAACGCGGAGAGTGTAAAATGCGTTTAAGGAAACTGTAGAAGACGCGAAATTTGATAGTCACAATCAATGTTATTCAGAAACCTAATTCCGTTGTCTTGGTGCGTTCTAGGCAAGTGACGTTGCGCAGTTTATTGTGTCGTGCGAAGCATACGATTATCTCTCTCTGTATATATCTATCACTCCGCCAAGGATGGAAATTACTTAGATCGCGCGTTCTTTCCACTCTTGATACAAATTGCCTTCTTCATGCAAATCCATACTTCTTTATGCATAACGATGGAAATTTTGTTTGTTTTTTGCAATAGAGTGACTAGACTCAATATAAGCACAACGTTTCCGTTTATTAAACGACCGACACACGCGAAGCAAAAAACATTGGCGGCTTTCTCAGAATCTTGCTTTGTTTCACAAAGTAACAGTCTTGTTACATGTGAATAGATATTGAAACAATGAAATGTGTTCAATTTGCCACATAAGAAACTCAGGAGCATCTCCGTTTAAAAAAAAGCCACTGTCACCACAAAGTACGTGCGAATCGTATTTCGTTTATTTTCTGTGTTCCGTAATAGTTCCGCTCTATGAGAAACAATAGAGATAGTAAAAACTGAATGAGATTGAAAACGGACTTTAATTGGCTATCATCTTCTTATGTTTTTTTGTTTTTGTTCTATTCTGTTATTTTGTTTTTATCGGGACGCACTCTTAGGGCTATTCTACAATGAGTTGAAAATGTCCCGTCGCCAATTGCAACTACTAGGGAAAAAGTATTATTTTACGTGCTGCGGTTGTCAGTTGCTGTTGACAAAAGTTGTTGACCAACTCTCTTTTAGCAACCGCAACGACAAAGCGCAACCAGAAATAATACTTTTCTTTTCGTAATTGCTACTTTTCGCAACTAGCAACAGGACATTTTCAACTCATTGTAGAATGACCCTTAGACTTCTATAAACAGGACGCGTCACACGTTACTCGCGGCTAGAAGCGACAGCCAATCAATATGCTGCTTTTCTATAAAAGCAAAATGCTGATTGGCCATCGCGTTGTTTCTTCGTCACATATTGACGCATTCTGTCTGTAGGCGCCACAATAATTTCTGGTATATAGGGATTAGTGTAGTTGGCAATTATGACGTTTGCATTTGCGTTGGCATCAATGTTAACGATGGCGACCGTCGGTGGCAAGCGAAGTCTTGATTGGCTATCAAAAGTTGTTTACGTTAAGAAATTACAGTTCGAAGCAGTTCGAAAGTTAACACGCCAGGCCAGTAGAAGTCAGCCAGAACCAGTCAACATTGGGTTCTCCGTATTTTTGCTTCAAGTCTATCTCAATCAGATTTTATAATGGTGCGATATACTGCTCTCAACGGTTTGTACGAATTAGAGAAAACAATTGGCAGCGGTGGTTTTGCCAAAGTCAAACTCGCAACTCACGTTGCCACCGGCGAAAAAGTTGCTATCAAAATCATGGAAAAAACAGCGTTGGGTGTAAGTGTGATCATTCAAAACACTGTCATTTATACGTTGACGCAAAATGATTAAACTGTCACGTGTGTTATATGCAAACATACTATTCAAGTTAATATATATATTGAAACAACTCACTCTGTGATATATACTCTATTTATGGTTTTATTGCTACTAAAAACATTAATTTAAATGTGAAACATGTGACACAATCTGCATTTAAATTTTAAGATATACATGCAACACAATCTCACAAAGTTTTATATTTTCTTTTAGTTAATCTATGAAAAACAAATTTTAATTCAAATTCTGTCTCGTACTTTTTACTCAAGTACACATCTTAGTTTTGTATAAAATACATTTATTTTGCACTATTTCAGGAAGATTTACCAAGAATAAAACTTGAAGTAGAAGCACTCAAGACACTACTTCATCAACATATTTGTAGATTATATCAAGTGATAGAAACTGAAAGTCATTATTTTATGATATTAGAATATTGTTCTGGTGGAGAATTGTTTGATCATATAGGTAACATTAAAAACTCCTGCATATATATAAATATATAACAAATATAATACAAAATCTACTTTATAAGAAACTTATAAAGATCACAGATAAAGATATTATATTATCACATAACTAAATAAGTTTGCTCAGTTTTTTATATTGAAATTTATGTGCAAACTTATTTAGCTGTTCTGTAATAAGTTTTTATGTCTTTATTTTACAGTGGAGAAAAACAGATTATCAGAAACTGATTCTCGTAAGTTCTTCCGTCAGATTGTTTCTGCTGTGGCATACATGCATAGTTTGGGATATGCTCATAGAGATCTAAAACCTGTAAACATATATTTTCTATTTCTCCTAATATTTATTGTTATATGAAAATTAATTATTTCTTTTGTTTTCTTGACAGGAGAATGTTCTGTTAGATAAGGAAGAAAATTTGAAATTAATTGACTTTGGTCTATGCGCAAAACCTAAGATGGGAATGCAAGCACATTTGTATACATCTTGTGGTTCTCCTACATATGCTGCACCAGAACTCATAATGGGAAAGAAATACTTAGGTAAGTAGTAAGTTTCTAAGATTCTAAATACTTTTATATTTTTTATGTAATTAAAAATTAAATATTGTGTAGTTTATATATATATATTGTGATGTATTATACAATATTTATTAATAATAAAAAACTTTGCAGGATCAGAAGTAGATATTTGGAGCATGGGAGTTCTTCTTTATGCTTTATTATGTGGGTTTTTGCCTTTTGATGACAATAAGTTAGAAAATTTGTATAAAAAGATACTTGTAAGTTAAAAAAATTGCGCAATTGTGCAATAATGTATTTTTATTTCAATTGTTTGCATTATTTGTTTCATTTCTATTGATTCTGATTTCTCTCACACAAGTATATAAATGATTTCAGAGTGGCAAATATGAAGAACCAAATTGGTTGTCAAATGACAGTAAAAAATTAATCAAATCAATGTTACAAATTGACCCGGCAAAGAGAATTACTATTCACGAATTGACATATCACCCATGGATTACGGCACATTCTATGAAGCCTGTATCGTTTGTTCAACAAACAAAAGTAAGTATTTATTGGGCAAGAAAAAATAATGTTATAGGTTTAAAAACTTTAAAAACCTTTTTACTCTTCTAGTTTGAAAAGGATGAAGAAGTATTGAGTACAATGTCTGCCATTTGTGGCGAAAATAGCGCAGACATATGGAACAAGCTTGTACGTAGTGATAGAACTGATTATAAAACAGCTACGTATTTGTTGTTGCTAGACAGAAAGTTGCGTGGACTTTCGTTGAAAGTAGCAACTGCAACAAGATCTTATATTAAGCAAGAAATGGTAAAGCAAGCATCTTTATATAAAAATAATATCCTAAAGATAAATATTTCCAATTAATATGTATCTAATTGTACACAAACTGTTTCTTATATAGAATGGCGCGAATGTTCCACGTGAAATAGTGATCAACAACTTTATAACTAAACTCGATAATTCTCCAAGAAGTCGAAAAAATAATGCGCGGTCTTCAGTAAATGATGTTACTTACAATGTTTTGCCCAAAGAGAATGATAAAAATAACTTTACAGAACCATATGTACCGGCACGAAAAAGATTACGAAGCAAGGAACTCGATGATGTGACATCACCTGGTAAATACTTTATCTGCTATTTTTAAATAAAAATTAAAGTATACAGGGTGTATTAGCAGGCAGAAGAACGGGATTCTTTGTGAAAAAGAAAATATATTTTTTAAAGTTTTGTAAAAAATTGAGATATTTTTATACAAATTTTGTTTTCAAGAAAATGAAAAATTTAACAATGGAAAAATTAACAACATTTACAGACACATTTTATATTTCAGTTTATATTTCAAACAACCTCTAATAACTGCATATCATATAAATTATCATCGCATGTGATATATGATCCAATATTTCTATAGTAATAATTAATAATAAAAATAAAAGTGTTATTTTTTTTGGAAAAAAAACTATGAAGTTTTAACTGTTAATCTGTATTGTCTTAATATTTTATTTTATTTTATTTCTTCGGAAAGTTCTTACACATTTCTAAAAATTCTAGTTTTAGCATTATCATATTTATTGATTATAGTTACGTACAATTGCTTATTGAACTTGTTTAGGTTTAAGTCGCAATTAGTCTCGTAGTACAATTTCTAAAGTTTATTTCTGATTGAAGAGATGTCGCTAGCACCATCTAATTAGAAACTTTAATGAAGATTTCCGACTGCTATAAATTACAGTAGTCTCCGTGAAAAGTAGATAATTACCTTGACAAGAGTAACGACTTGCTAACAAACGCAATTTGGACTTAAGACTCTCCATGTTCACAAAGTCTTTTTAAAACTTCAGGGAAAGTGCGCTATTCCTCAAGTACTACTACAAATCCGAGTTCTTATTTTTTACTATTCACAAGTCATTAAGGCTATATGTAGACAAAAATTAAAATCTATGAAATTTGAAAACATAAATATGTATTTTTTAAAATGGTTTTTGAATTAAATAAACAAGTTTTTGTTTTACACAGTTTTTGTTAATGTGATAAAAAAAAATATATATAACAATATGATAATTCACATTTATATTAAACTAACATTTATATTAAAAACAATTTATATTTAAACAAAATAATAAGCGTAAATATGAAATAACAAAAACAAATTATAAAATTTATACAAGAATGATGTCAAAAAACACTATCTCTTTAATAATATGTTTACAGTTCCAGCAAAACGACAGCCTGAAAATAGAACAGTTAATACTCCAACACAATCGTTAACACCGGATTCTAGGTAAATTTACTAATATAAAAAAATAATAAAGTATTTATCTTGTGTAATAATGATATAATTTTAGAGCTCCACAAGCATCTACACCAGGTAGTGCAAGAAAAGTTATGTTGGGATTAGAACGAGGATTGAATCGCGTACGACACGTTCTCACACCGAAAAGACGATTAAAAAACGAAAATACGGATCCTGATGAACCAAATATATTGTCGGGAAAGGTATAATCCACATCTACAGATATTATATATATATGAAAATATTGATCAAAGAAGATAATGTTAACTTTTTTTGTAAGAAACTTATAAAGATCACAGATAAAGATATATTATCATATAACTAAATAAGTTTGCTCAGTTTTTACATTGAAATTTATGTGCAAAACTGCACAAACTTATTTAGCTGTTCTATAATAAATTTTTATGTCGCCGGCATTTTTTTATTAAAAACATGGTATTTTTTTCATATTTGTATATAAATTGAGTTTATTATATTGCGTGGAGTACCTTAAATTTCATCTGGCTCCGATCAGTGCCAGACCGGCGGGGGACGAAAGTAAAAAGTATCAAATTTTCAAATTTTGAAAAATGATGTTTCTAAAGAATTTTCATATCGCTGGTTACGTTTTTGAAATCAAATTGCAAAAGTCTTTCAATACAGTAGCATTATTACTAAGCTAATCATATATAAATAAATTTTGTATCTTAGATTACTGCTAATTCGAAAATTAAACTACACCGTTTAACAACATATTTAGATTTTCTAGATATTTTTTTTTCACAAATCAAATCAGATGAAAGAGAACTCTTTTCTAAAATACGATATAATATTAGCGTCCCAATAGCGGTGCCATACGGCATCATGCCGGCAGTCTAAAGGTTAATGTTAATGAATGTTACTTTGTATCCAAAGGGTCTTTCTAACGTGTCTGCGACATGTAGCGGCTGCCCGAAGTATGTCCTTTCGAAACTACGACGAGCACTTCGGCGAAAGGGTATAATGTGCCGTCAAAAAGGGTAAATTTATATAATTTTACTGTACAAGTTACATGTAGTTCTCAATTTTATTACATTATTAATATCACCATAGATTTATTCTGCAAGGAGAAACTGAAGAGTTCTTTTCGGAAGTTAAGAAAGATCCGTTGAAGCCGATTTCTTCTCAAAATTCTTGTTCCTTCGAACTGGAAGTTTGTCTCTTGGAAATCAGTCCAAACGATAAACGACTAGTCGGCATTCGTCGGAAACGACTAAAAGGCGACGCATGGGTATATAAGCGCGTTTGCGAAGAAATTCTCGCTTTAACAGCTGAAGATATTTCTACAGATCCAGAGGGTTCCTCTGAATCCAAATGTCCTATCTGAATCTTATAGTTAAAATGTGTGTGTAAATTTCTCACCGTTTATTCTTAATTTGATTGTGAGAAAACTTAGACAACATACATGTAAATGTTTAACAATGTCTCAAAAACAGCTAAAAATTATTTGATATTTTTATACGCTTTTGAGAATTTGTTTAAACAAACGTATATTATTTTCTCACATGAATGAGTCGTATAAAAAGTTTTTGCAGGCTCTTTTCTACATGGAAGAAAATCAGTACCATCACATGACACTGGAACGGTTAATACAGATGTTAATAAGATTTCTGTTTCATTTAAGAAAAAACCGATTATATGTATGTGCAACGAGTAGTTATAGATTTTATAATGAGAGGATATATATCATGCAATTTTTAAATATACCTACTCAAATGTATAATTAGTAAAAAGTTAAATATTGTATAACTAGTATAAAACAAATTATTTTGATGTAAGATATTTTTATTTTTCCAGAGATAAAATTATGTATAAGTATAAATAGCTGTTAAAAATAATACCTGAGGGGTACAGGTTATAATTTATATACAGGCAAAATAATAATGTGTCAGGAAAAGAGAGGAGAAAGAATATTTAATAAAACTATAATTATATATTTATGTGTATGCGCATGCACATACATGTACACACATATATTTTTCTGTGTTTTTTTTTTAACTGTTTACATACTTTCAAAACCAGAACATTGAAGCAACTATCAAGAAACGTTATAGCGAAAGGCTAATATTTTTGGACGATATCAAAGGACGAGAGATTTTCAGCCGAATGGATCAAATAATAAAGAGCATTCTTCGCAACGTTTTATAGAAGATTTCAGAAGTGTCGACGATAGACATTAGGAAATAAATAATAATCAAGAGATGTGCAGAAAGTCACGATATTCGATAACTTTAACAGAGATATAAAGGTATACATATTTATTGACCTGCTTATCGATATTCAGACGTCTATGTGTGACATATTTACACACATTGTATGTCAAATTTTTAATATCATATACCAAAAACGATCGACCTTGATATATCCCCACTGAAAAATACTCGACTCGAAGAAATAGACTAGAATGTGAGCGACACAAAGAGAAATTTTCTGCGCTTCGAGTTTTGCTCGTCTCTTTTTGTCTGGAATATGTAAAGCTCAATTTTGCGTTTATACCGCCGATCTAAAATATCGCGGCCCGTTTGAACCAGCCCGGCATCGCCACCGCGAGTATAGACAGGCAAAGATATAAAATCACCACAAATCGATCAGCATAAAGGGGAGCCGCGCGTTTGCTTCGCTTTTGCTTTATGGGGAGGCATACCGACCTTTTATCTTTTCCCGCTCAATAATCGCCGGGTCTTCCCTTAGTACGTAGGTTGGTATTCCTCTTTTTCGCGCGCGGTCCATCCCGATGCAGTTGAATCGGTCGCCGTTTTTTCTCTCTTACCGATTCGGTACGTACCAATACGAGACAAAGCCCGGTTGTTGCGGCCTCTGTCTTGCACAATCGCTGTATTTTCGCAACGCTCAAAACATGTACAAGTTACCAATCTCCTCCCTTTTTTTTTCTCCCCAGAAATTGCAATAACACAATGTCATATCGTCGGCTGCGGTATCTTTTGAAATTTATACCGGAAATTTAAACAAAATAAAATTGGAGAGAAAGGAAGAAGAAAGACAGAGAAAGAAAATGAAGATTGAGCAAGAAAAAATGTTATAAATGAAGTATACACATACGTATAAAACTTTGCACACAAAAAAATGCCGTTCTCAAAATTTTACTTAATGTATATATAAAATTATATTTAAATATAGATCAAATTCTGAATCTACATTCGCGTCTCTCTCCCGAGATGCTTTTTCGAGGAAAATCCGATTAAAAAAATATCCCGCGGGAAAAAGAGAAACGCACACTTCATATCGACGAGAACAGCAGTAAAAACAGCGGCAGCACGAACTTTACGAGCCGAGGAAGGGAGAAGTCCTTATGCTAGCTTGTGAACTGCTTCGAGTCAGGCGAGCTCGCGAGAGGTAAATGTAAGTGTATGTATAAAGTCACGCATACGAAGAAGTAAGAGTGGCACGCGCAGCCCGCTTCTATCGCTTCCGGGCATCAACGTGCTCGCGAACTGCGGCTAATTGCTCTTTAATGCAGGCGAGCGAGCGCGAGCGAGCGAATGCGTTACTCTTTTCTTACATATATGTGTCCAAGAAAATCCATCTTAAACGACGTTGCTAATGACGAAACTGTTTTTAACACGTTCGCGACGGGCCCTGATTGAATGAAGGGAAAATGTACCACCGGTGGTACAACCCGTCGCGAACGTGTTAACGAGTGATAATTCTTTTTTTACTTTTTTATATTATTATAAAATCTCAATGATCTGAGCAAAAGAATGTTTGATACATTGTTTAGAGAATTGTCTACGTTTGCACACATGTATGTTCTTTGTTTAATAATTAAAACCTTCATATCGCGTTATATACGTAGCTTGCACAGGAAATGCCGATCATTCGGCTTATTCGTGTTTTTTTTTTTTTTTTTTTTTTTTTTTTTTTTCTATTTCTTTCGGAGTCGGTCCTGTTTATTCACGGGAGGAAAGGGTGTGCTGGTGAAAATAAAGGGCAGAAAGCTCCGGATTTGTCGAGGCATGACCAATGCATCCACCACAAGCTCATACATATGTACGCAACTCGGACCGGACAGTAGCGAGCAACCCTTCTTCTCCTCCTCTTCCTCTCGGACTCACTCCCATAGAGAGGACCCTCCGGAAAAATGAATATGCAGTCGTGTGAGATGGTATTATTTTATAAAATTTATCCCGTGCCCTTACATTATCCACCTTCCTGCCAACCACATCTACCTAATTCGCCGCGAGTTTTTCACGATAACTTAAAACAACGTACTTCTTTTATACTTTTTTCTTTCTTCCTCCCTCTATATAAGAAATATATAATAAATATTTTTTTAAATTAGCAAATCTCTTTAAAATATGTATGTAGTTTTTTTCAATTAGCTAAAAAATCACCTATTCTGCTACAAATTAAAATCTGACTGTTGATATTTTTATTCGAGCCTGTAATTAGTATAAAAAATTCAGATAAAAATCGCCGCATATGTATGCTAAAATATATTTAAAAAAATATTACATTTTTTTTTATTTTATGATAGGGATATAATATTTAAGTTAAATATAATTCTATTTTTTCTCTATTAAAGGTTAAATATGATTTTTTAAATTCTTTTTTTAATTTGTATTTGAATATAATAATATATAATTAAATAAAAGTTCAATTTGTTGTGCACAACGTGCTGACTATGTTAAAAAGGATCTATTTATAGATCCGTCTTTAACGATTCTTGTCTTAGTAATTATTACTTTCGATGTTTTCTTCGCAACCCCACCTGTTTCATAACACTTCCTCTCGTCTGACAGGGTGGTGCTTCTGAAGCAGAGTCTAATTACGACGAGTCACTCACGAGCGTAACCGCTTGTGGTTTTTCAAATGTGCTTGGTGCACGTGGGGCTGTGCGTACTTCTGGCACTTGTATAAAACTGTAGCCCTTTATCTCTTCGTAGAGGAAACGAAACATTAAATCGACTCTGGCCAACGGGGGCGGGCTTGTTTCGGTGAGGTGCGTCTGAGATTTCCTGTGTGGACGGTGGATGTGTAGTAGAAAAAAATGGTTTCCTATTATATAAAGGGTGCGTCCTCGTATATGTCATCATCAATCGCTCGATTTATACATATAGAAAAATACATATACATATAGAAATAGAATATACATACATGTGTAGAATATACATATACATATAGAAAAATTCTTCGCGTAAAATAAAAAAAATATATTTTCCATACAAGTTTAGGTACACACACACACACACACACATATATACATGTATGCACGCTCATATTAAATTTTTATTTAATTATATCATTTAAACAAAAATTAAAAAAAGAATTTAGAATTATATTTGTATATTTAACTACTTAAATACTATACTCTTATAGATATTATAAAATAAAAAAAGAATGTAGTAATATATTTTATGTAGCATACATGTGATAATTTTTTCTGAATTTTTTATGCTAATTACAAGCTCAAATATTAAAAATATCAAAGTAGATTTTAATTTGTAGCAGAATAATTTTTTAGTTAATTGAAAAAATACACATATTTTAAAGAGATTGGCATATTTTAAGAAATATTGACTATCTATTTCTTATGTATAGAGAAGAAGAGAAAGATATATATATATATAACTTTGGGTTTATGTAAAATATCGTTGTCTCAGAACTAATAATCATTGATTTTCCGTGAACGATAGAATCCTCAAGTGACGATCTATGTAAACCGACAACAATCTTAGTTCGACTTATGCTAAGTGCTTGTACAAAATGACAAAAAACCGCATTTTATAGCCTTTCTTTTACTCTTGCGCTCGCGAACCATCTGTCGCGTTATCTAAACAACTTTATTATTAATGCAGCAGTAGCCCCGCATTACTAGGTATTTGTATATAATGGTTTGCTACGTACATATGTAATATATAACGGCCACTGGCCACACATACGGTCGGTGATATTATAAGATATGAACCAATCGCCGCGATTGTATGGAAATATGTATCTATGAATGAAGACACTTTCATTTATGAAACCAGATACTTATGTACCGGACACGGGCGTGTAACATCCTGCTATTATGTGTCCTTACCTCTACCTATTCTTTCTCTTTCTCTCCCTCACTCACTCACTCGCTCACTCATTTTTTCTCCTTTCGTTCCCTCGTTCTAATCTTTGCCATGAGACCATCTTTAGCGTTCGCGTTAGACACAGTTACATTAATATACCATATCGATCATAGACATAGTTACATCGCTATATATCATATCGATCATACTTGTAACTAAATATTTCTTCATTTTCTGTAAATTTTTTCAAGCATTATATTACACTCTATGTGTGTGACTCTGTTTTTTCTTTTCAACATTTGAAGTTTTATCCGCAAGGCTTTTACCGACAAAATTATATTGTCAATTAACACGTTTCTTATAAATATTATTGAGTTAATAGATTTTCTTTTCGTGGAAATCTTGTGATAATTTTTTTTTTTTTTTTTTTTTTTGTACGTGCCGATTCTGAAGCAACGCACAACCCTTTCGAGGAGACGGACAAGAGAGGAAGAGGTGAATGAGCGGATAGATAGCGCAGGAGGGAAAGGAAAGAACGAGGCTGAATGCGCCGACTGTGACGCTTTCCGGTCAGGTGCCGCCCTGACGACGCTTCTCCTTTCAATTTCCACGTCGAGATCTGCTCGCTCATTCACTTTGCCCTCCCTCGTGTTTTGTCTGCCCCTCATTCTTCGTTCGGACATCGTTCACCTCCTCCCTCACGAAAAACGAACTTTTTCTTCGCAGAACAACGCAAGATTATTTGCGCGTGTGGAATCAAAACAATTTTTGGTTTTTTCTTTTTTTTTCGAAAGCACGACAATGACCACGACAAGAAGATAACTATGCGATATTCTCCCTTTCAAAGTGGAAGATGAAGAAGACATTCCGGTTGCACGTCGCGCGCAATAATTGGATCACAATTTTGATTTCCGATTACGTCCAGCGACGTACGTTGTGTAAGATCTATCCGTGTACGTATCGCGCGAACGTTAACGCTAACTTATTTTACCGGTCAAAGAGATATTGCATTTGATTATTAGTGGTACCAGGATGAAAGATAGTCTTCTCTCAAACGTTTCTTTTCTGTTTACCACATTATTACTCCGCGGCGTAATTATCGCGCGCTGCTTCAAGAGGCATTGTCACAATGGACGTCCGGAGTTTCCCTACGATTATCGCACCGAAAATCTCTTCGTGGCCGAGCTCCTCATCGACTTCCTGCTGAGGATGGACGATAATTATTTGTCGCAACAGTGCGATGGATGTACATGTAAAATTTGTACGTGCAAATTGTACAACTTCGTCTCTTTCGTTGTCTGTTGTATTTGCAAACAAAGTAATGGTGACGCGTATGTATAATAAAAAATTATATTAAAGCAAGTAATTATACAGAATAAATCCGAGATTGCCCCTCTCTCTGTCTCACCTTAAATATAATTTACAATAGAGAGAAATATTTTGAAGAAAATGTTAAATGTAAAAAGTTTTTGTTTAGTATCCCCTTTATACTTTATTACTGATTTCTGATAAACAAAATTTGTAAGTTTAATGTAGTTTAAAAAAAAATGTTTTAATTATTTTGATATTTATATTCTCTCTCTCTCTCTCTCTCTCTCTCTCTCTCTCTCTCTCTCTCTCTCTCTCTCTCTTTCGGAGACAAAAACGTCGAGAGTACCGTTTCCCGTGGTTCGCCATGTTATCATCGTATATGTACATATTCGCGATAATTTACGCAGCTCGGAGCCGGGGCGTAGTTTCTCCGCGATTATCCTACCGAAAAATCTCTCGCGCTCTTTCTCCTCATCCCGTGAACACGTCGGGGCCAGTCGTCGTCGACTTCCTGTGCCCGCCGGTGGACAATGACCAGCACTTGCCGCAATAGCAGAGAGCGGCGGGGCAGACGCGCTCCTAATATCTGTTCGGCCGATCTAGTTCGCGGAAGCCGCCGTTATTGTGGCACGAGTATGGTATGCATGTGTGCGCACACCAAGCCTACAGTACATACAATCGCGGCCTACGGCATACAGGGTGTATCAGGAAACGATCATCACGCGATTTCAGCATTCCGCAATGCGCGCCGAGCACGAAACCTCGGACACGCGGCATCGGAAAACGTGTATTTATACCACGTATCCTAATTCGCCAGAATTCGGGAAAACACGGGCAAATGAAATTTCAAAACGTTTTCTCATCTGTTTTATTCTCAACAAATGCGAATTTGCACGTACACCCCGTACGAATTGGCGTTAGATATGTATACGCGCGTATACCGATGAGGATCTGTGCGGCATCATATGTGCGTGCGTCGGCGGAACGAAGAGGCTCCAGCTTGGCGTGGCGTTGGAGAACAACCGGGAGACGAAGGACGAGGAGGAGGACGGGAGTAGAAACACCTTCGAAGAGGCTCTCTGGAAGGAGGATATGATGGCTCGTGGCGTTATGGTCCGCGAGCTGTTATGCTCCTCGGGCACCACCGGACCATAAGCGAGGCTACTTCGCTCCGGCGCAACAGCCGCCACGTTTCTCGTTACATCAACACATCGGCGTCGGCCAGCTAAAGTTCGCGTGCGCGTGAATCTTTTTATCGCGCGTACGCGCGTGCCTTTTTCGTCGGTGAAAAGATACTTTTTTTTCTTTTCGTCTCGCGTAAGACGAGAAATTTCTCTCACGGAATTCGGTTAATTATTAATAAGTATGTTCACGAAATTCCAATTAAATCATTATTTTCTACTTTTATCGGTCAAACGTTTAATCAATTTTTTAGTTCAATTTTTTTTTCAAAATCGTTCATCGCGTGTCTCAACGTAGGTAGAAAAGAGAGTTGTGTTCTCGCGATCGTTAGGTACGTTAATCAAGAACGTATTGCGCATATATACACGTGGTGCAACACGCTACGAGAATACGTGCGACTTCCATCCGATTTCTTGACGCGCCTTCACCGGATGCAGGCGCCAATGCATCTAGGCACGCGTCAGCCCAAGCTGCATGTATATCGTGTTAAGCGATCGTTGATAAAGCACTTTTCTTCTATAATTTCACAATCTACTACCGCCGCGGTTTTCTGATAAAACTTTTCGCACGTATTACGGAGAATGCTCGTACGTAAACAGCGTGTATATGTAGAGTTAATTATTTCAATTTTTCTCCGCGAAAGATTTATACACGGAACGAGACATCCTGATTATAAAAAAAATATCAATTCTCCAGAACGTTTCAAAGCAATCAAAGCATTTGCCTCGAGATTATATAGTCCAAGTCGGGGGATATAAGATAGCAGCATACATGAAATCGCGTTATGAAAAAAAACGTTGCTCATATTTAGATTTTTCTCTTTTGAAAATCAAAAACGCAGATCTCTTTTCTAAAAAAAAACAGAAGAATAGAAAACAAAATTATCTCGAAGATGAAAACTATTAGCAACTCTCTACTTTCAGTCTAAATCTTTAAAGAAAAAAAATAAAATTCTGTTTCTCAAACAGAATGCGATTGTTGTGGATAAAATTCGATTTTATTAAAAAATTGTGCACATGTGTTGTTATACTACTAAAAATTGTAGAAAGAAAAAATGTATGACCGTCATATGCTGGTTCTTCTTTCACATTTATTGCCCGTTTTCTCGACTTCTTCGAGAGACTCCCGAAGATTGCGCCTCGCCGCCGTCACGCTACGCGTAATTCCCGACAGAGTCGGACGCCAATGGATCTAGGCACGAGCCACAAGTCTGCGTCGAATATGCCTCGCAGTCTCTGACCCGCAGTTCCTCTCGAGGGGGCTACGGTTTTCCGAAGAGAAGAAGGAGGAGTGCGATGAGGGCCTCGAAGGAAATGGCTGAAGAGGGGGCGACGAGGCGGATTGAAGGGGATGGCAGTGCAAGAGGGGGGCAATTTATCGTTCAGCATGCGTAAGGAGCTCTGAAGTATCATGTCCTCCCAAGAGGGGGCACCTAAAATGAGCGAATAAGAAAGTCTCGGACGACGAGGGGCGGCATTAGGTGATGCCTTCGAAGGCAGAAGAAGGCGAGAGAAATGAGGGGAAGAGAGAGAAAAAAGAAAAAAAGAAAGAAAGAGAGGGTGTCCGCCTGCCACGCGCTGCCTTCTTTTTCTCTTTCGTCTTTACTTCCTTCTTCTCCTTCTTTTTCTTGTCTCTTTCAACTACCTTCTCTCTGCACTCTCTTCACTTATCTCTCTCTCTTTCTCTCTCTTTTTGATGGCCTCCTGTTCCATCCATGATCATCTTCCGTGTCGCAATATATATGTAACAACGACTCGTCACACTCTGCTTGCTGGCGCACAAGATAATTGCCCTCATTATAGTTATTTAAAAAGCGCACTGCATGCGCAAACGCGCTCCGCCTTCTTCTTCTTGATGATCAAGCCGCAGAGATATAAAGACGCTGCCGAGCGCGAATTAATCGAAGGGGATGCAAAAAGAAAAAACATAGGCGGTCGCACGTTCCGTCGAAGACAGCTGCTGATTTCTGCCTTCAGGCGGCAGCGTGTTACGTTCCGAAGACCCCATGGAAGGTACATTAGACGGATCAAAAAGACACGCAGAAAACAAAAAAAAAAATAAGAATAAGAATTAGGATTATCTAAAAAAAATTGATAGTTAATTTCCTCGTTAATTTATTGATTTATTTTTCAAGTTTTCCGCGCGGAAGATAATTAAATGTAAGTTTCAAGTAATAAATTTTTCGAAACAAAGAAGCGGACTTTAATGTGGCGGCGAATCATGAAACTTGCAGTACAATAAAAGTACCGTTTTAAATAACGGTATTAAACACATTCGAGAAAACGTAAGGGTGATATGATAAAATAATTAAGGCGAGATCGTTAACTGGTTTGCAACTGGCATTGATCTGCGAGCTTGTTTTTTATTTTCTTCTGATTAATAAAATATTAGCGAACGCGATTTCAAGTTACGATAACAATTGAGATAACACGAAAAAGAAATATCGAGTGATTTATAGTGGCAACGAGAATACGGAATGTATATTTTCTTATTCTGTGCGCGATTCAGAATTACAGAATTATATTGCGTATATCATTGACATAACGCGTATACGAACGTAAAAATTCTCTAAACCTTATATTTGCATTCCGCTTTGAGCCCCGCGACCGCGTACGAACAGCATCCAGAAATCATTCTCTCGGTGCCGGTTATGTACGCGCCGCAATTGAAGACACCGGGTACCGTACGACGGGACTGCGGGGCACACAGGTGGTAGATTTTCCGATCGGTCTCCGATCGTCATCGACGGGGAAGGTGGAGTTTTCACGGATGTAGCGCGGCTCGCGGGGCCCTGTTCATCGATTGTTCACGACGCGGCACGCGCACCAATGAAAGCTCGACAAGCAAAAAGCCTGTGAGGTAGACATAAATAAATAGGTAGTGGGTGTGGTTGGCCGCACACATGGCGTCGTGACCCGTCGTCTTCGCTCGTGAGCTCGGAGTCAGCTCGAGTTGGGGCCCCGCGGAATGTTGCTGCCACCGCGTGCAAGCAGAATCTCTTTCGGTATCGCTACACATTTATAACCCTTTCACAAATCCTATATGTTCTATATGGAAAATTTGCTGGATATTTTATCATGAATAATCCTATATTAAAACAAACAAAAAACAACATGTAAAGTTGACACTCGAACGTAATCGAAATACACTCGAATGTCTTGATGTTGTGTATCCTGTTCACGATTTAAAATGATACTATGAGCTTCGGCGACTGAGGTGCTGTCCGTAAACAATACCGCATTGTTTCGTTATTGTGGCCATCTAGTCGGTAGCACGCGCGCACACAGGTTGTATTAAAACATTTTTCTAGAGGATGAAACTCACACTCACATATACCAAAAGCGGTCGCTAGTATATCTTAATTTATTTTTTAATTAGATTTTAAAATAAAAGAACACCAGTTGCAATGTTTTGTGTGATGTGTGTTTCAAATAAGTGCATTTCATCTTCTGTTATCAGTTTTTGAAAACTCTTCGGGCGATTTAGACTTAATAATAGCGTTTGTAATATGAAATCAATTTGGACACTAGTATTTCCACTTTTTTAGCCGTTGCCTCAATCGATTCTGTAAGCGTCTTAATTTCCTCAGACAGTTCTTACAATCTCTTTCTTCACGATTTCAAGTATGGTATTTAATTATCGCGTTGTCTTCTACATATTCGAGTTTCCGCTTGAAATCTTTTGCAAAATATCCGCGATAGCCGCTATATTATTTATGTGTGACAGCTCGTTATTGTAGAATTTTTTTAGTTGAAGAGAACTTATTGCTAGGCTATTTGTGACAGCCATACTGGCTTTTTTGTAACGTCAGAAACGAGAAATGACGAATGGTGTACGATTCAAATGTAAATTTGAAACAAATGACGCAACAGTGCGTACGAAACAGCAAAATAAAATCGCATACTTGTATCAATTATTTCGCAAGCGCTGTATTTTGCGAGGAAGATAGTATCGATAGAATAAATTGAACGGAAAAAAAGACAAAAGAAATAGAAATTGTACAACTTTCTTTTCTCTTTTCATTAACATATTTTATATGTTAAAAAAAATCTAAATATAATAATTTGATCATTGTAAATCTAAAAGAGAATCACAGAAAAAATATGGAGCGACATATCGTGTTACGGGACAATATAAAGCTTATTTCATGCATATTTTCTTTCGAGGTCTACATGCGGAATCGAAAGAGATCCGAGGCACGCATCCATCTCTCGCACAAACCGAGTTTTTATTTTCATGGATGGTTGCCATTCAGCGTGTACGCACGCGTCACGATTTTATTTTCATCGTCAGCACCGCAGCTCGTATTTTACGAACAATTATTACGTCTCTTTCTTTTTTCGCGCGCGATAGAAAGTTTTCTCCATTCCCTCGAAAATGGATGAAGCAAAGAATTATCATAATTGATACCCGAACCAAGTTTTGTTGCGGCAATAGCAAAAAACTACGAAATATCACAATTTCAACACAATTAAATGCAAGTTGACTTTTGCATCTTCCGATACTTATACGAATTCTTTGATATTCCGCCGTGAAAAAAGAAAGAAGAGGAAAATGGAAGAAAGCTACCGGATATCGACGGATATGGGTCGTTGCAATTGGATATTTTTCTTATTTTCATAAAACAAATCGCACTTACGGAGATTTCGACGACAATGCTTCATTCCGGTGTTTTAAATACAAATCTACAAAAGGAAAAACCCGTAAAGGCATTGTAATTTATATTACTACATGTGGCAGCGACGCTTCCGGCGAAAGAGCATAGGCGCAGTTCCGGTCAGCACCACGCGGGTTGACGAGATTCTACCTCGCCAGATTATGAGCCCACCGCCGCTTTTACAATGGATCGCCTCTCCGTCAGCGAGAATAATTCTGCGTTATCGTCGCTCGTGCTTGTTCTGTCGGCAAAATAATACAAATAATCGCCAAAGGAGATAAATGTATACGCGTATGTACACAACAGGAAAGAGTATAAAAAATACGAACTTAACAAAATACAATACAATTTTTTGCAATATTATATTGCTTGTATTGTTTTGCGAGATAAATAATTTTCTCGTTTTCTTTATCTTTTTTGTAATAATATCATTTATATAATAACAAGAAAAAAGCAAAAGAAGAAAAAAGGAGAAGAAGAGAACTGAAACAGAACACGTATCGATTAACAACAATTATAAACTATATTTAGAAGAACAAAGGAAAATAAATGACAGCCTGCTTTTTGCGCGTTGATTAATTCACATTATTATATTTTATCGATTTTCTTTATGATTTGTGAAGTTGATAACTAAAAACGTCTAACTTCAAATTGATGTACGCGACAACAAAAGAACAGTAGAAGCTCTTCTAACGCAGTTGGGAAGTCACACACACGTTACAAACACATCTAATTTTTTTACGCCAGAAACTGGCCATTTTTCATGAACTCCACGATTGCCTGGACAGTGAGCTGAAAGCGTTCGAAACTCTCCCGTCCGTTTTCGGGAGATTTGGACTTGTAAATGGCGTTTGTGTACGCCGAAGTCAATTCGGACACCAATGTTTGCGCTTTTTTGGCCGCTGCCTCAATCGATCCCGTCGGCGTCTTAATTTCCTCAGCAGTTCTTACGATCTCTTCCTTGATGATTTCAACGAGCATCGCGTCGTCTTCCACATTCGAATTTCCATTTGAAATCTTCTGCAGAATATCCCTGATAGCCGCTACATTCGTGTCTTGTGATGCAAACAGAATAAAACATTTCTTTATAAAGAAACGAAGATACTTTTAATTACCTTAACTTGATTGGAAATGAAAATTGTGTGACGTGAACAAATGTTCGTGTAATTAAATATCCTTCACCTGCGGATTGCGTTTCTCTAATTATCCTTTGGGACAGCGAACCGGTGCTGGCCAGAACGACGATCGCGACGATCGCTAATAACCTCGCCATCTTCGGAAATCGCATCGAGCAACGAACTGTCAATCGTTCATCTGCCCACTCTCTATTTTTATAGGCACGCGTGTCCTAACGCAAAGAGAACAAGTGCATCGGGTAGGGATGACATTATGCAAAACGTAATTTGTGTCATGTGTGCCGCGGTTGGTGATCATTATAAATAAATCCTGATAACTGTCATTAAAAGAGAAGGCGCGCGAGAGAAAGTGGAACACTGCAAGCGGCACGTTTCAAGAAAGCATATTGTTTTGCTTTGATTTCTATCTGTTGACAACCGGAAGAAATCGGCTCGAGTAAAATAAGCGTTGCGCAAAGAGTCTTCGTATATATTCTTTAATTGTCTTTCGGAATTCGAGATAAAATAAAGTTGTGTGAATTTGCAAAAACTCTTTGCGCAAAAAAAAGCTGCATTTTTTTCACGCGGCATTAAATTGCGATAAAATAAGGCTGGTTGCAAAATAAAACCTCGAAAAATGAAACGCTTGTACAAGTTTTAGAGAGAGGAACGAAGTATTTATTTGTGTCGAATTAAAAAGTGATACACCAGAGATTGTTTGTTACAAACACATTGAGTCTCTATATTCGAGTTTAAAAACATTTTTTTAGTATACACAGGTTTTCCAAATTATGATTGAAAAAAATAACGCAATCTTGAAATCGCCAGGATCGAGCAACGTGTTAAAGGCTGTGGCACACACAAATGTAACTTACGTTCAAGAAAGAACGTTGGTTTGATGTGATTGGTTGATTTGCTTATTGCTTATGTCTTACTGCTTAAGTTTTTGTGTGTGCCGTGGCCTTTGGATAGTCGGTAGACGTATCTCGTCGGCAAATTGCGGGTCACGAAGCAAGTTTTTCTTAAACCAAGCGGCAATCGTCGTGCCGCAATTTTTCGTCGCAATCGCTTACACGTATACACATTGCGATAACACACGCAATTCTTCTTCGACGCGACGCTCAACAGGTCGCCCAACGTTTCTCTCTCCCTTTTCTCTTTGAAAAACGCAGGAGCAACGCCAATACTTGCCGACGATAAAAGTGCGTGAATGCAGGGAGGGAGTGCATCCAGCCATGATTCCTCTTCACCGATTTTTACCCCCTTCCTGCCCTCGTTCTTCCCCCCACCTCTATATTTTACCTTGACGCGTCTCGTCAAATTAAAGGTTGCCGAGTTGCTCTCCATCTAAAAAAAAAGCGTTTCAAATTTTCTGTGTAACGATAATTGTATCGCGCCGTGAGCATAAACCACGTGTTTTCGATTAAAATCAGAAATATAAAACCGTTTTATTAAATATGCGACTTTTTGTATTCTTTTTTTTTTTAATATTTTATTTACACAACAAAGGTTCGATTTAATAGCGCGTTTGATTCAATATTCTCTTTAACGCGAGAATTGTAAGATATACTTGTCTTTACACACAGGTTTTTTTTGGCGCGACGTTGAAATCAATGAAATTTGTAGGTACGGATGACGCGTTGCACGAGAAGACATTCGCAAGAAGCGTCCGTATCTTAATGTGGGATGAATGAAAATACGAGTACTTAGGTAAGCTTAAATTATATTTCATTCATGCAGGAAAAGTAGGCACGCGGGAGTCGCGTCCTTCCGGCTTGCGTCGCTCATATACCGCAGGACGACGACGTATTTGTACGTAATGTAATGGCTGGACTATATAATGTGTATTATTCCGACATCCTGTAGCAGGGTAAAAACGGCTTCTTATGCATTTCTCTCTTGCGCATAGAAATCGACCCTTACTGTGTTACGACAGTGGTTACAATCGCGCAGACGCTGCTTTAACTTTTTACGCGGACGCTCTTTCACTTTTCGCATCGTAACGTCAAGCGTTTCCTTTTTATAAATCTATATGTATTGTGTAAAAACAAAATCTCTCTCCCTCTTTCTACGTATATTTATATGCTTAATATGTATATAAAATGTGCGCAAATAATATTTTATATATATATAAAACCAATTATATATAAAATAAACCAATTATATATTATATATAAACCAATTTTATATATATATAAAACTTACTTATATATAAAACTTATATATATATAAGTAAATAATATATATAATTTATATACATTATTATATATTATTAAATATACTATTATGTTATTTGCAATAAGTGGGCCTGTAGATAGAATTTGACACACAGATCACAATAAGATCTGTTCTGCTTTCTTTGTGTGTTAAATACTAGAACTTATATTTAACGTGAATAAACGTTAGGTCAAGTCGCAGTTGCGTAAGGTCTTTAAAGAAATATTCATTTTCCCAGCGTATAAAACAAGATATCCCTATGGGTATTAAAGACGAAATATCGATCGCGTACCATCGATCACGATCTTATCTGACGTACAAGGGATTCACGACGGCCGGCAACGAGAATGACGAGGATATACGAAACGTACCGTGAACCATACCGTGTAAACCAAAGACGGCGCGATGTACCGATACATTCCGTGTCCACACTGTATATACTCCGGTATTACAATCCACGATATCGCATTGAGACAAGACGAAAGACGAAGGAGACAGAAAAAGAGAAGAGAAAGAAAGAGAGAGGGAGAGAGAAAGAAGCGGAGCGACGAAGCAGGTCGATAGACGATCTACCGACAGTCTTTATTCTCATATCGGCATCGGACAAACGACGGGAAGCGACGTCGGGGCTATTATGGATCCATATCGCGTGGACCACAATGATCAGCGCTGACGCGCGCATCTTCGTCTTCTCTTCGAGAGACGCTGCGCGTCGCGCGGAGCAGACTCGACTGAATGCCCGGCGGATTATGAGCGCGCGGGGCCCCGTTCGTAAGATCGACAGGTCCGATTACGTTCGCGCTGATTTTAAGCCGCTTTAAATGCTGCCATTCAACGAATCACAGAACGAAAGGCCTGACCTCCTGCGCCGCTTGCGGTGCACCGATTTGGCGTTTCTCGCACGTTGGTTTCTTTCTTTTGCCTCCATCTTTTTTGCCACATTATATTCCCGTCTTCGCTTCTCTCAAAGCCGCGAAGACAATTCGTACCCGGAAATCGTTGCCACGACGAATCACGAGTGTTAACCAGAACAACGACGAGATTTGAATTCTGTGACGAAATTATCTCTCAGAATGGAATAATAAAATTTATTTTAAACAATCGAGGCTACAGATAAATTATCGGATGTAATAGTGAAGGATCGTTCGATTTCTAGAACGAAAAGTTTTAGATTCGGTACGTCTTGTGTGGAGGTTCCGCTCGATCAGACCGTGCGATTCTCTACATATTAGTCCGAGGGATCCGTGAAAAAAACAATTTCATGAAATTAATAAATCTATTCTCGGGAAGAGACCTCCTACGATGCAGACGACTTTTTCAACCGACGAGTGATTTTTCGAAACGTGGGTGATCCAATTAGGCATGGCAACCCCTCTCTGCTTCTTCTCTTCACAAAAAAAAAACTTGTCGCGGTCACAACGAACTTTGTTCATTTTCGCTCAACGATTACGAGATACATAAACATGCTTTTTTTTTTCATTTTAAAAGAATACTTCAAGATAAATTTCACGATAATTTTAGCAGTTGTGACTTTTCTAAAACTTTTTAACTTATGAGAGAACGTTTATAGATTTCTCGAACATGGTGCGCATCGGTTTTGTGTAACGCAGTATTCAGACGGAAGAACAACGTGTGGGAAACGTGGGTTTTACTCTGAAAACGATGTCGCCGCGAAACGCGACAGTCTGCACGAGCGGACGGCGCATTGTGGTGTACATCATAGACAAAGCCTGGATTATTTTTCGCGCTGGCAAAGGAAGCGTGCCGGTATTGTTGCCGACTGCGAACAACAATAGTTTCTTCTCTTGTCTTCGTTCTCGTTCGTGTTACACTAGTTTGACTAGTCTTCTAGAAGAACAGCTCGCGCCCCAACGTGGAACATATATATACACGTAACGGTGTTTGTTTCTGAGGACGCTTCGTTTCTCTTGCAAAATCCGCAATTGATATTTGTTCAAAAGAGAATGTTATTTCACTTGCAAAGATATCACGAAGATGTCGCACTTAAAATTATATCGCACGATGTATTTGTATGAAGTTTCGGATCGGCTGGCACACAAATGTTTTATCAACAACCGAGGTGAACTCCATTCGAGAGCAGTTTTTACAGAATTAGACAAGAATTTGGACTTCGTATTAGTGAAAGACAGACGTTGCTCATTGATAGAAAAATATCTGGTTTTTTTCTAAGAACCAGATATTTTACTTTCAGAGATATTGATGTTAGACGCATTAGTCCGCAGATAAATCGACGTTAGATCCGTTAATCCGCAGACAGTCGGAATACAGTAAAAAGCTCTCGAGATTCTTGGATAATGCGTATCCAACGGTCACACTCTTGCTTATTGATCTATTTCAATCCTTGTACGTCATATCAGAGAACATCCTCATAATCGCCAAAATAAAAGACAGTTACTCTGCGTATAATCGAATAACGTACAAGTTTCTTCAATATATAATTAACGTCAATTTTTTAATATAGTTAATGTTAGGTTTTACTTGTGAAATTGTATGTGCGTGCGTAATTTATAACACATTTGCACTTTTATTATTATTCTTATACGTATACATACTCATTTTACCAACATAGCTTTTTAGACTCAAGTGATTCAGACTCGCTCAACTGTTTTTACGAAATTTATTACAGCCATGTCGTTTTCTCGATCAATTCCAATTGACGAGCGAGATTGCGTAACGCACAATTTAAATCGCGCAGGCTCACAACACGTTAAACAATGTTGGGATTTATCATCGATTATGGAACGTGTTAATTAACAATGCCGCGAAAAATCTTTACGATTCGACCGAGGAAACCAGTTCCCGAGTGCGCGACACGTATATATCAATTTATGAGCGGGTGCCGCGACTAATAACACGGGCTCGGATAGATAAGACCGGGAGCCGCATTGAAAAGCGCCCATTTAATCCGCTCGGTCGGTCCGTTTACGAGGCAATTCAGGGGGCGAATTATAGGCGTGCGTACGGAGATTAATCACCGCAGGCCTCATGAGCATGAGCACGCGCACATTCATACCACATGTGGGTATATAACGTATATCCAAGCGCATTAATTTGCACGCTCTAGGCGCACTGATTGCGTCATTCCGACGTCCTCCGTTAACTTCAATTTATTTTGTATTTATGCAATTACAAAAGACGTACGCATATATTTAATTACAAAAAGACATATATACATATTTTCTCTTTAACTACATAATAATATTACTAATTACATACATCAAATATATGAAAACTTTTTATTTTGTTTTGCTTTATCTAATTACGTTTAATGTTAGGTTTCGAAATTAAAAAAAAAAAACAATATTTTGGCGATTTTTATTATAAAAGTTGCAATCGAATAATAAAACTTATGTGACGCTCCATTTGATAAATATCTCAATAAATTCATAATTCAAAAAGTAATTCAATACTTTGACAAATTTTGAATCTTATCGTAATTTTATATACTAAACTATAATAAAAAACAGAAATTTAATTTTACATTGATTTTAATGCGTATATATAAAGCTCCTCCTTACTCAAGTACACGAGAAGATGCAAGATATGTGCCTCGCACGTACTTACGTGTGTATATACGCATTTATTCTCAAGACAGACGAGTCATCGTCGTCGTGCATTGGCTGACCTAATTCTATGATTTGTCACGCCTCTTATTCCACACTAGCTTTCACTGCTGTATATCAAGAGGCTGAAGATATTAACAACGCGACCTAGAAATCGGGAAAAAAATACAAAGAAGTTCCCGAAGAGAATATCTTTTCTCACTTAAGAAACTTACTGTGAATAAGTTCTGATATTTTATTGCTAACGACAACGCTGTGGATCGGGTCAATCGATCGATCAATCGATTGGCGGTACATACTTGCTCGCCGGAATGCGCGCAAGAAACTGGCGAGGCAGGAAAGAACGTGAGGTTTAAAGTCGAAGACAGGAAACGGTCTGGCCACGGATCTACGTGGCGGACGGATTTGTACAAGAGTGACGCGTTGCTTTTGCCCGTGCGAATGAAAATTCTCGTTCAGATTCCGTCGTTCTTTACAATCGAGGAAGTAATTGACAAAGAAAAATGAGCTCCGAAAAAGAGAAGAGAAACTACCACATGATCGAATAATCTCGAACCGTTTATCCGCATTATCTTATTGACACCAATGGTTTTCCTTGATGTTAGAACATTAACACAGTGATATTAAATCTAAGATTCTTCTCAAACAGAATATCGCGAATAAACGCGATAAGAAATGCAATTTATTTTAAAACAAATGTCTACAGCAAATTAATTTTCTTCTATAGACGTACAAAGGTAGTGTGACGACTTATAGCTACCGTCAGACAAGAATTAGATTCAGTCTTTGCACGACCTGAACTTCTTAACGCACTCACCATTGCTTCGATCTAATTTCGGTCGATGCAATTTCCCATCGTTTCATACTAAATACTTTATTGAGAAAATTATTTTCTGTCTCACGAAGAAATATAGTCTGTAAGAAAAAGTTGAAATCGCTCGTGAAAAGTTCAGTAGAGAAGTAGAAAAGCCAATACGAAAAAAACAAAACACTAGATATTGTGTGTAATAGCTGATTTATTTTGCACGTTAGACGTTTCGATTCTTGTGTTGGATCTTCTTTAGTGACAAACTACATATAAGTGAATATAAAAAAACTTAATTTTGGTTTTCTTATTAAGAAACAAAAACATTTTTTAAACATAATCAGAACGCAATATCCTTCATTAAAACGCAAATAATAAGATACAAACACTCACCCGGTTAAAAAAGCAGGAAGCACATCAGGACCATATAGAATAAAAATTGAAAATTGACATAATTATCAAATACACTTCTTGTAAAGCTATAAGAAAATTCAACTAAATAACTTTAAAAAACACTAAAAGTCACAAATTAAAATAAAGAACTAAAAGAAATACTTGTCAAGACGGTAAAGAGAAAAACAAACATTATCTTTAGAACCAAAAAGCACACTGATGTGACAATCTTACAGGCGTTCGCAAATATAAGTAGTTTCCTCTGCACGCAAGGTCTGATAACGATTATGAATATTTGTAAATAGTAAAAGAAACAACAGACAAAACAGTTTATTTGCTATTATATAATTCAAGAAACGAGAAATATGATTTTAGCTTCTCGGTATCAGACATTACATTAATCGTATTTTTTTTTGCAACTTAATATGCAGCATCTCAGAAGCTAATCGTTTGAAGAAAAAATTCCCAGAATTAAGAATCTCAACATTATTCCAATCGAAATCGTGATTAGTCTCAAGTCTATTATTGCTGAATAATCACAGAGATATTGTTCGTATTTTTATTTATTTGATTTCTGTGTTCCGAGATTCTTGTTCTGAGTTTACTCTTCGTCTGTCCTACAAAAGATGCCTCACAATTATTACATTTAAGACGGTAAATTAAATTCTTATTTTAATCGTGCTCCAAAGGGTCTTTATGTACCTTTATAAATTTATTTAATTTATTCAAACTTCTAAAAGCCAAAGAGAAGTCACTCCCTCCACCGATAGATTTGAAGATGCTATCAGACAGTTTCTTAACATATGGGACGACAAAAAAATTTTTAATTCCACTCGAACTTATCGACGTAGATGCTGTTTTTTAAAAAAAACTTGAATTAAGTTTGGTAAATATTGATAAATATTTGATTCTATTTTTAATGATATATTGAAAATTAAATTCAACAGATAATTGTTTGATAGTAAAATTTCAATTATCAATTTAAAATTATCAGTATGAAAACAAGAATGTGATAATAATATCACCTTATCAACCATACCTATAATAGTGCTAATTTTGTGTGACAACGGGTGAGTAGAAAAAAAATTAAGATATCTTCCAGAAAAAGTTGTTTTATGATACCAGTTAAAAATAATTTTATTTCCAGAAGCAATTAATAAGGTATTTAGAAAACTCAGCATGTTATTGTTTTGAGTGTCAATGATAAATTGTAGTCTATTATTATAATTATTAAATAAGTTCAATAAATCGTCAAGAGATAGTCAGAAGAAGTCGTTAAAATTATTTCGTCCATGTAACAAAAGTAAAAAGAAGGACTAAAAGGTAATTTTTTTAAGAGGGAACTCAGAACAAGAATCTCGGAACACAGAAATCAAATAAATAGAAATACGAACAATATCTCTGTGGTAAGTTAGCATAGACTTTTTTTGAGACTAATCACGATTTTGATTGAAATAATGTTGAGATTCTTAATTCTGAGAATTTTTTCTTCAAACGATTAGTTCCTGAGATGCTGCATATTAAGTTGCAAAAAATACGATTAATGTAATGTCTGATATCGAGAAGCTAAAATCATATTTCTCGTTTCTTGAATTATATAATAGCAAATCAACTGTTTTGTGTGTTGTTTCTTTTACTATTTACAAATATTCATAACTGTTATCAGACCTTGCGTGCGGGGGAAACTACTTATATTTGCGAACGCCTGTAAGGTTGTACATCAGTGTGCTATTTGGATTTAAAGACAATGTTCTTGTTGAAATTTGTTCTTCTCTTTACCTTCTTGAGTATTTCAAGTATTTCTTTTATTTTTGAGTATTTCAAGTATTTCTTTTATTTCTTTATTTTAATTTGTGACTTTTAGTGTTTTTTAAAGTTATTTAGTTGAATTTTCTTATAGCTTTACAAGAAGTGTATTTGATAATTATGTCAATTTCCAATTTGTATTTTATATGGGTCTGATGTGCTTCCTGCTTTTTTAACCAGATGAGTGTTTGTATCTTATTATTTGCGTTTTAATGAAGGATATTGCGTTCTGATTATGTTTAAAAAATGTTTCTGTTTCTTAATAAACAAATCTTTTGATTTATATGTAGTTTGTCACTAAAGAAGATCCAACACAAGAATTGAAACGTCTGACGTACAAAATAAATCAGCTATTCTATTACACACATCCAGTGTTTTGTCTCGTATTGGCTCTTCTGCTTCTCTACCAGGGACTTATTACCGGTATGATTTCAATACCGGTATTATACTAGAGATTGTATACCGTTACCGTTATAGTACCGAAAACCGATATGTACCGAAAACCGTAATAAAATACCGGTATTATTTCGGTATTCCTACTAATGGTATTCTTAAAAATTAGATAAGTTAATTAAAGCAATTTTTGTTGCATAATTAATCTTCCTACCGCTTATTGAACTTATAGACCGACAAAATATAAAGACGTTTTTTTTTATAAACCAATTGAACCAGCTGTTTATTCATGCTTTCTTTTATTACGTAGCATGACTAATGTAAAGTGAAATTTTTAACAAATTTGGATATTGATAAATATGTCTATGTGTATTTTGTGTTACTGTTCTTAATTATATTAATTATTGTTACTGTTCTTAATTATATAAAAAAATAATAATTTAAATAATATTAAGTTTCTGTGCGGCAATTTTTTATAAACATTATATTATTAAAAAGTGTTATCAACATAATGACAACATTTATAGTTTTAAGATATTACTTTTAAAAAATCACGAAAAAATTATCGGTAAATATAGGTAAATATGGGTAAATATACCGGTATTATCGTATACCGGTATGACGTCATACCGGTATTTCTGCATTTCGGTTTGCATAAGGGTTTTCATAGTATTACCCAAAAATATCGGTAAAATACCGGTATTTTGCATACCGGTATAAGTCCCTGTTCTCTACTGAATATAGTCCCTGTTTCAGCTTTCTTTGTGGCTATCTTATTCTCAATTGATTAAGATCTCCAGTTACAGAGCGACCGTTATCATAATTAGACATTTATAATAATTAAAAAATTGAAAACCTGAACGTAATAAATTTCCGATAAAAAGTACACTACTAGTAATAAAATACATTTTAGCGGTGTAATAACGTATAAACGGAACTCTCTCTTTCTCTCTCTCTTTCCCTTCAGATTGTGGATTCTCTCGCGGTAGCCTGGCCCGAGGGCCGTCTCTTTATAGCGTGTTTCCGGTCGCGCCGAGGCTAAACGTGACTTCGATACTCTTCAGTTCACTTCACAGCTACCTGTCCCAATTTAATCTATCCCGCTTCTCTTCGTGATGCCGCCGTTGATTACTGACACGGGGTAGGAGGCGGGGAGAAAGGGAGAGTAGAAATCCACACGACCGCAAGGATCTCTCTCTTTCTCTTTTACACGTGTAAATAATACACCAGCACACGATATTGAACAGTCTTCCCCCGATCTTTCCTCTTGCAATCTTACACCTCGTGGTCGCGATAAAGTAGTCGCGGCAAATAATAGTTTTGTAATAAGCATCGAGACCAAGCTCACACCCGAAAATCGCATTTTGGCTCTCCACGAGTCGTGATTCGATCAGATTACCTCTCTCCCTTTTCCTTCGTCCGTCTATGTTATTGTTTTATTCATTTAATTCTCTCTCTTTTTCTTTCTATCCCTGCTCTCTCTTTCTCTCTCTTTTTTTTCTCTTTTACAAGAGATTTAGTCCACTGAATCGAGTAGAATACATCTAATCGTGTGTGTATACATATATACACAATATACATATTACATGTTATATATATATATATATAATATGTAGACACATCACACTAATATACTGATGAATGATCGCGATACACGTATCGGCGTTCGATTTTCAGCGATAGACGAAACAGCTACTGGCGATGATGATCGTTCGTCGATAAACGGTAGAGGTCATAAAGCGTGTTGATCAATAAAGTGCAGGAGTTGTGCCCGGCGTCGCTAATGCGATTTTTGCGGTATCAGCGACACTCATTCAGAAGAGCTCTTCTTATGAATGAGTCTGAAGTACCGGTTAGATACGTCATTAGCATAGGCATGACCCGCGGCGACATTGCGCGTCCTCATCGTCCCGTTATCTTCGCTGCCTTGCCAGCGGCGAAATGATCACCGATGTAAATTGCCTCGATGCAAATTGCGCGATTATCTCTAACGATCGCCATCGCGCTCTCGCACCGCGCTGCTCTCATCTCGCGCGCGCGCGCGCGCGCGACGACGACGAAGAGGAATCCGTGCCTCTTCTTTGCCTTTAGGTTTCTCGCTTCGTCGATATCGCAGTTCCATGATCTTCCGCTACCAACTTACGAAGTCGCGTGTTGATCGCTACAGTGTGTGTGATGTTTTAATTTTCAACGCTGCCGATATCGAGTACTAAAATGTATATTACAAAGTTGCCACATCTTGCAATTTCTCTTTAAGTTTTACCTCATATGCAATGAATAATTTCTTAAATACAATTGTGACAAAAATACAAAAAAGTTTACGTTAACAAACTTCAAGTTTTGCTTGTACTGATTTAAAAATCTTCAAAAATCGCTCAACGAAAAAAAAAACATGTCAACGAGTAACACGGTGGAGGTTGCACAAAAGCGTTACAAAGTAGCTTTAGCAGGTGTTTCGAAAGTATAATGGTCAAGAGAATCGATTCTTCGTTTGTACTTTCTTAATCGAACAAGAGCAAAAAAGCGGCATGGCTAAATCGTAGGCGGCAATTAGGATGCTGATCAAAGGGGAAGCCACTCTCTCGAACGTTGCGATTGTGATCGAAACGATCAATCAAATTCGTGTCGTGAGTCCAATTGTGCACCGTGCATTTACCTAATCACGCTCGAAGAAGAAAAAAGTATCAATTCTGCGGGATCTGTTTGCTGTGTATTTGCCCACGAATTTTCATAAAGTTATTAATAAATAACATAGAAAAATTTAAAATTATGTTATATTTTCTGTTACACGTTATTTCAAATAATTATCTCATTGTTAAACTTATCTTTCAAGTTTGAATAAGAATTAAAAAGCAATGTTTTAATTTTTAAAGGTAAAAAATTCGATACGCAAATGTGATACGTTTTTTCACACGTGCGAAATTCGTTCGCAAAGTTGCTCAAAGAGCAACACGAGGACACGATGATCGGTCACAGTTCACATCGGTGTAAGCGCGATTGTTCAGCTCTATGGGGTAAAATCACGGGGCGCCGACGTTTACCTGGAAGTACAATACTAATCGAGACAGTCTTTTCGTTACGGTCCGGTAATCGCAATCTTCGTATCTCCTGCTCTCGAAACTGTGAACGGTGTTCCTGAAGCGCCGCCGCAAAGCCCGATGTGGAAAACAGGTGTGACCAGGTGTTGTATTTTTCAGATCCTTTGCACCGTAGAATGAAAGTATATTGAACCCTTTGTTTATCGCATTGGTAGGTTGAATTGATGACTCAAGCCAAAGTGAGTTAATATTATCGAATCAAATATATATATATATATATGTATATATATGTATGCAGAATTTATTAACAAATTCATCATAATTAATGTCTAGCACTACATACGTATGCAAAATCATTTAACGACGTTTAAATGGCGTTAATAAGATTTTCAGCACCGTTATTCGATCGGCTTTACATGTAATCAAAATCGGCCTTACATATATAATTATCTACTTTTTTTAAATCTCTTTTTCTTCTCTTATTCAGCTCTTAACATAATGAAAAGATTGCCAATATAACATCCTGAAGTTAAAATATATCAAAGAGAGTGATTGTGCATATACACATACATGTATGTGTTTGTGCGAGAAAGAGAGATAAAGGCAGATACGGAGACAGAAAAGGGAGATGGAAGGGAAAGAAAAGATGCAAATTACATTGTATTCTTATTGTCAATTTCTCGGTAGAGCGATAATGATTGAGTTTTTTGCGCTATTGTTTATTAGTTTGTCGCGGTCGTTGTCTGTGATTGAACTCTGTGATCTTTTGCCACTCAGTAGATCTCCACCGTCGTGGGAGAGTCGTTCGATCTGGATCACCACGAAAAAGAATCTCGCCGCGGGTAAGAGAACCGCGGCGATCCGTTTGTAATCTGTTGTCGACCCGATAGATGAGCAGACCGTGCCACGGTTACTTGACCAGAAACATTTAACGCTTCACAAAATCAATGAAAACATTGCCAATTACAGTACCGTCCCAAAGATATTGAGATGTACCTTAGTAGAGAGAACAATCAAATCGACGCAAAAGCACATAAAAATTTATTCGCGCTCTGTACGTGCTGTGCAGTTTTTAGTTGGTGCAAAAGTGAAATTTCTTTCGCACGCAAATAAATTCTGCGCGCACATATTTACATTTGTAAACACGTGCGTTGTATAATTTTGCACATACACACACATACACGCAAGCAAAACTACTAAACACAAAAATGCATTCTCGCGATTTCAAAATTACATTATAGCAACCATATTGTATTACAACTCTGCAAATTTTTAAAAATAATAATAGAGAATGAATAAAAATTATCTTAAAATATATATATATACATATATATATATATATCTATATATGTATGTATGTATATATAAACTTTGAATTTTTTTGTACGAGAAAAATCGGAAGCATATGTAACTTCAAAACAAAGTATTTCGCAAAAACTCGCGTACATAGCACTTGTTCACCCTGATCTTGAGACGATTATTATTCCAGCATCGTTGCTAGATATCGCAATGTGACGATCTGCAGATGAGTTATGCAAATTTGGCATGTTCTTAGATCGCGGCAACGTATTCCGGCAGTGACAACGTTATCGCCTGAATTATCTCGTTGCTCGAGGAGATTCAAAGGGAACGGCGCGGAAAATTCTCTAAAAAAAAAAAAAAATAGTCGCGCCAATTTACTATCTGTCAGCTCATCGATATATCGGTCTTATCTAATTATACGCATCGCTCATTCCAAACTAACGGCAATCGACCGATCATCTGTGCTACTACGTGCATATTACACTCCTGTTACACAACGATAATTGACGCCTCGAATTCTAGCACTATGTCACTCAGGTATACATATCGTGGCATCAAATATTTTATCGGAATTTGAATAAGTGTTATCTATCAGCCTCTCTTCCGCTATGGTTATTATTTAAACCGCAGTGTACAATTTGTTGAAATTGGAATCTTTCTATGTGTTCTCTCTATACTTGGTTACATTATCTTGTAAGAAAAACAGCATTCTTGTGGTATCGTAACTTTTTGTATTTGTCTTGAATATTTGTACAAAAGAAAGTTTAGATACGCATGTTATATCTCTTTGGCATGTTCTCTTTTTTTTAAATATAGTTTTTATTATTTTTAAATATTTTTGTATCTTATTATTTTTACATACATTTCTTTGTGTTTTTGATCTTGTATGTATGTTTTTTTTTCTGATATACAATGTTTATTATATTGTCTATCTTCTTGCGATCGAGGTCGGCTTTTCAAGCTGGTGGGACTATACGAGGAATGGTCGTCTTTCGGGCCGGGCTCAGTCTCTACTAGTGGCCGTTTAAGAACCGAACGAGGGCGGGCAAGCCAACGAGGACCTCTTCGAAGGAGAGACAGAGAAATATAAAGGAGAACAAAACGGAACACACAAGGGCGGTACATGAGGAAGAACTGCTAATGAAACTCATACAGAGATGGGTGCGTGAAAGTGTTTGTATGTGTGCGAGGAGTTAGACAATGATGAACATACCTATCATACATTGTGGAAAGAAGGCACGTATGTACATAATCGGAAGGAACGAGAGTGAGAGAGAAAAGAAGAGAAGAGACTGACGAGAAGTACTGCGAGAGGTGAGCTGAAACGAAAGAGAAGTCGCGGCGAGAAGTCGGTGCGTTTCCTCGGCAAGGAGTTCAACCAATCAGAGTGCGGTGGGCGCCGCGGGTAGGAGGAGACAGTTCCGCGCCGACAGACGACGTAATCACCCGCGGCCGTGTCCGTCGCTGCTTTCTGTGGCCCCTCCGGGGGCCTACTCTCTCTTTCTTCCTTCACACGCTGCGTTGTGTTGGGCCCGGCTGATCCCCCTTCTCTCTGCGCTCTCTCATCCAAGTCGCTTGGTCCCCTCCGCCGGCGGCTCTACACGGGGCGAAGATCTCGGCGGTCACACGCCGGATCCATCGGGTCGCGAACTCTGCCTATCGGCCGCGTTCGGCCGCGCTCGGCCACGCGACAAACGAGCCTGTCAGCTGCCACAGCTTCTGTCGCTGCCGCCGCTGCGCGCGTCCGCCAGGTCTTGTCTTGCGATCGGCCGGCGTGCCTATGACGCGTGCCTTCAGACCCGTTATAACACCTGTCTTAATGCCGATACTACCTACCTACACACGACTTGTGTCCGCCGATTCACTCTTCCCCTGTTGTAAAAGTGCAGGAAATTTTTATCTGTGCACATCACGATATGCAGTAGCGAATGACAGTAATCTCTCTGTTCCTATTGTCAATAATATTTCTAATTCGTGTGTGTACATAGTGTACGAAAAAAACATGATCAATAGTAATCTAAAAACTGTATACACACGCATATATAAAATGTATATAACATATATATAAATTATACTAAAAAATGTGTGTGTCAAAGTACATTTGGCGGGAAAGTGAACTATTATTCTCTTATAACGTTGTAGCACGCCGTGAACGCCAGAAGATGAGTACGTCGCTTAGAGGTGGTTTCATGAAGATATAAAACGTATGTACATTTATGTCGCATCGTGCGTCGCTAAGGGTCTGCTATAAATGCAGCCCGAGGCGAGAAGGTCTCCCTCAAGTGTTTGGAAGCATTAAACTGAGTGGCTGGTTGAGTATCCACTGAGAGCCTGACAACATCTTCATATCTAGCGATATTTTATGCGCCTGGTAGCCCGCCATACGAGCCTCGATGATGCTCAAGACGATCTGTTGATAAATATTGTGACGACCAAGTTTATCTTGAAATTATGAGTGTTCTTTATCCGCCTCGTTTCTTTCGACAGTTACACACGTATGAGGACTCAGGACTCTCTTTTTTGCCATTTAACTTCTATACTGCCATATAAGCGGTGCTGCGTAAGAAAATAAAACAAGAGACGATACGCGCGTTCAGCGAATTTAAGAAAACTTTAACACACACTTGATAATTTCACCTGACTTCTAATCCGATCAACTATTTTTTTCGAGCAAAAATATATTTCGGTCAAACTTTTGCATCGGCCGAAAATGACATCACACGTTATTCAGCTTTTCTCGCAAATAAAAACTGTACAGTACAGATTTAAATTTTACATTTGAAAATTCCTTTACAAAGCTGATTTTAATGAATAAAACTCTCAGTGATTCACATGCAAATATTGTGACGCGTATGCATAATACATGAGGGCTCATATCAATAATAATGTTTCTCACAGTGTGTGTGTGTGTGTGTGTCGTGTGCGCCACAATAAATTTCCCAGGTGAAACGGGCGTAACGAATAAAAATTAAAAAAGCCGCTCTTGATAGGAAGCGGAACAGACAGAAAAGACATTACCTACCCTTACGTCCGGTGTAAGTCGAAAGAAAGCTGCACCTGCTACTACCTACCTACTAGTAAATTTCACGATCGCTGCTCGAAGTGTTCGGGAATTGTTTTTCCGAGTGATACGAATCTAACTCGTTCGTGCATCATCGATAAAAATCCATTTTTTGAAACACCTTCAACGGGTGAAAGTAGCAACACGTCGTTATCAATCATGATATTATCGCGTGTATCATTATATTGCTCTATTATACTCGAGCGCTTCTGTGTATAAATTTGTATACGTTTCTCATATACACATAATACTTGAGTTTCATCTTCTCGAAGCGAATGTTAAAGTTGTTGAAATTGAACGTAGATATCGGTTAACGATCGGTTGTTTATTTGCGCTACTAGCCCGTGGCGAAAGACCCTTTCACTCCCATTTCATAGCACAACACACACAAACACACACTTCAAGTCTATTTTCTATTTTTCCGCAAGTTGAGCTCATCTCTCATACCGCCCAGAGCCGCGGGCGAGCTGTTGATCGGCATTCATAGGACAAGCGATCTATACATCTTTTTTTTTTTTTATTACCAAAAAATAAAGCAACTCAATATTGACGTCTTTATCTCTCTCTGTTATACGCACACTGGAATCTCCGGTAATTGACAGATCCACGGAGCAAATGCGATTTCTTATCGTACAGGTGTACCCGAGCGCGTTTAACGCGCTTCTTTATTACGTTATCGTTGCGCACCCATTATCCTGTGAGATACAAAACTATACTTTGGTACTATTATAATCCGCAATAGAAGTTTGTTATCTCAGAGAATTTAATTTTGAAAATTTTAATTTTAAAACATTTAATTCACGCAACACACACTGACATTGCCCAGTTGAATAATTTTAGATTATTGTTTATATTTAAAAAGATAAGGAGAAGGCAATAACGAACTACACCTTATGTTCGAGTAAAATTCTTCTTTGATGTGAGGATTAAAAAAAAGATATCAACGTTTCGATCCACTGTGGGATCTTCTTCAGTGTCTCTACATAAAAAAAATTACAATGAATACATGATCTATTCGCGACGATAATGAATATATGCTTATATGTAACTGTATAAGACAGAAAATAATAAGAGGCCAAACATTGTATGTACGTGCGAAATATTTTGTAACGTGTAAATGAATACACATTGTAATTCGAGAATTAAACTCAATTCGAAAGTCTACAATTTAGATGCTTAAGTTGCATCTCGTAGAAACGACTCACTCTTTTCCCCCTGTGAAATTTATAAAACCATCTGCGATAAAAAAACACACCTTAACCAGAAGTTCGGACGACTTTCTGTGCAGTCGTCTTACTAGTTTTTTTTTATTTTTAATGTTTGTCAGTGTGTTAATTGTACATCAGATATACCAGTGTGATTGTATATCAAATAGTATCTGACTACTATACGAGATGCATTTTCTTTGCAAAATAACAGGTTTGACGATTTTAATATTCATTTTTCGAATGGACAGCGTGCGTCAATTATTTACAATGCATTTTGATGAAATCGATTATATATACGAGCTCGCGCGCATGCACGCGTTGATACATTTAATTAAATAATAATTTCAGCCTGCGCATAACGCAGATGACCCGAAAATTTCCGAGCTGTCTAATTAGCCCGTCCAGTGCGATCGACCACGATCTGATGCGTCGACACGACGCTTAATTTTCTATATACGCGCCGTTGTGGCGCACACGCGTGCAGGAAGATCGCTACCACCACAGACTTGAGAGGAGTTTCGCCTTTGCGATCGTGACGAAAGGGAAAGAAAGGGCCTCCCCCACCACGTTTGAGAAAAGAGTCCGACTCGTTACAAGGCGTCAGGTGCCCGCAACCGTTGACGCGCGGCTGTGCATATACTAACCCCAAGAAGAAGCAGCGCGTTATAATAATGTATACCATTAATGCGAATACAAGGAGGCGCGCCGCATGCGTGTCTTCCGAAGGAGCGTCGCGCCACTCTGCCCTTAGACTTCCCCGGGACCATGTGCGCACCTCTGCGAAATGCGAAGGGCGTTTAACGGTCGGCGGAGCGCCGTGTACATGTACGTTTTTCGGGACACGTCGAGCAAGCACCAGCTGATCACCGTTCGTTCGCTCGCTTTCTATTTCGAGCCATGTGCTTCCCGCGTTTTTTCACCACCGGGCTAGACAATTTTTCATTTCTTCCTTTTTTTTCGTTACCCTCTTACAAGTTCGTTGACTCGTATCTTTCGTCGACTCAAACTGACGTCTCGAGTCGGAGCTGAGAGAGTTGTATCGCAACTGTGTGTATGTGAAGATAATGATATAATGATACTAAAGTAGTTTTTCACAGAAGTATATACATATATAACTTTGTTATTCACATTTTCTCTCGCGACGATGTGCGATAAACACTTGTACATTTTTTTATGCGCCGTCGATGTCAATCGACAGTTTGATTGACGTCGATCAGCAAACGCTGTGAAAGAAGAAAAGAAAGCAAAACAACACAAACGGAAAAAAAAACACAAATATACATACAAATAATTTTCTCATAAAAGAGGTTTGTTTTAAATATGTAATTTTAATTAATAAATGAGTTTCGAGACTGCCGAAGAAAAGGCAATAAATAAAGCTGATATTACAGATGTTTCAGCAGAGAGCTTTCCAAAGCTGGAACTTAATTGCAAACTACAAACGAAGTTCTGTTTTACTTGGACGATGCTCCCTTACTGCCGTGTGTTATTAAACTAAAACTGAGATGTGGATGATGGTTCAGTTCGAGGTCAAAGGATGGGAAGGTGACGAAGTGGCGGCAAAGGGTGTCGGACGCGGGAACGTTGCACCTTACTAGCGAGCACAGGTGCCACAGATGTTTCAGCAAGTGCAATGAACGCTCGTAGAACGGGCATTAGAACTGTTGCAGACGGCGAACGCAAAACACAGGGGCAGTGAAGGGGTGCATAACTATTCGACTAAAGCGAACGCGGTGAGGTGTTGCACGTTACTTTTAACGGCGCGACCGTTGAAGCAGGTTGTGCGACAGGTTGCGCACACGTGTGACTTCATTATCAGAGGTCTCTTTTAGAAAAAGCGCAAATTAGATCTAACTGCGTGGTGCGGATGCGCGAATTAGCTTCAACTTCAAAAATAGGGAAAAGATACCATCTTCATCATCGTTAGCTCTGTTTCACGCGAAACAGAGTTTCAGATGATCCATCCGTGATATTTTTAATAAATAAATAGATAGATATCTATCTGTTTTTTAATAAAATTTTTTAATACAATTTTAATAAAATGCACGGTATCTTGTCAAAATGTTGTGCATATACATCTGTGACTGACATATGAGTTCTGCTCTATTCTTAATGCAAAAAACTGTGTTTTTGAATATTTTTAGTTTTACTGTAGTTTTATTTCTAGTTTTGTCTACAAACAAGTTTGTCCGCGTTCAAACGCAGTTTCATTTTATCATGCGTGGTCAATATGACGTAAGATTTCCTTACTTTGTTCTCTGTGAGAGATAACAGAGGCTTTTGTTGTTTGGAAGATCAATGCCTATAATTTTCCGTCAAAAAAATTTTTACCAATGAAGACCAATTTAACTCTGGAATTGTGTCTGTATATGAATTATAACGTACGTATTGCGTTTCGGTATCTCTTCTTCGGTTTCTAATAAAGTTCTTCAGTTACTTCAGTTTCATTCCAAGATCGATTTTTGGTGAGTCGAATTTAATGCGCTTTCCGTTTTGCGCACCGCGTGCGGTATACTCAATGATGGAGAAACGTACACTGATTCGCAGTTAGTCGGTGTTATAATATGTAGCGCGATGTATGCAGTAACTTTGTCCAAAGCTCAATTTTAGCGACGGCGACGGCGGTGGCAGGAGGGCGGAGGAAAGTTTTGTTCTGCGCAGGAAGCGTGGTTCCGGCTCTCTCGGTTCCTCCCATAACGGTGACGGTGTGAACTTCGTGGATCTCGCCGCGCGATTGCGACGGACTTTTTCGGCGGGGTTTGATTGCCAGTGCTGCGCGCCGTAATTAAACGACCGATCATTAAACCATCCCGTCGCCGCATATACGAAACATTTAACGACACGACGAATTTAGATCTGAGTTTGACCTCCATAAGTACTCACGTTTCAATCAGCGACGTACATGTACGACGTATAAACATTCTTTTGTCTTTTGCTAATTATTGTTTTTTTTTCGAAGATACTAATAGATAAGTTTAAGCAGACTTTCTGGAGAAAAATCGTTCTAATGTGTCAAATATACTTCACGAGTTGTTAGAAGGTGAGAAAATACGACACACATTAAGCGCGTCAATTGGCATTGCGAATACGACGTGTCCAATGGTTGTTTTACCTTGCCTCTGGCGCGGCACACTTGAGTGTTTCCGTCTTAAAGTTCAACAGTAAGAGATTTAGCATTTTGACGGAAATCTCTTTAGTTCCTAAATTTTATCACGACGCAGAAAGAATCCTCTTGCTCATGTCTCGGTGAGGGCGGTATGACACAAACATACGTAGTGGAAGACTGGGAAAGAGAAAAGAGAGGGGCCCATTTTCATCGTACTTCTCTCTTTCTCTCTGTCCCTTCCTCTTCCTCCCCCTTCCCGTCTCTATGCTTCCGCGCTAAACACCTCCTAGTCATTTTGTCTCTGTCTCTCTTTCTTGCGGTCCACTGATATCGCGAGAGGTCGCGGCGGAAAGGAGGGACAGGTAAGTCGCGGCACACGAAGGCTCCATGTAAGAGAGAGAGAGAGAGAGAGAGAGAGAAAAAGAGACAGAGTAAAGGCGAGAGGGAGGAAGGGAGGGAGAGAGGGAGAGAGAGAAAAAGATAGAAGGAGGAGAGGGGCATCTAAAGCGACTCAAAGCGACTGTGGAGGGAGACCGGTAAAGCGGAGGTGAAGCGCGACCGGCCCTCTCTACTCCACGGGCCCAGGCTAGTCCAGTCCGGGACAGCACGCCTCCTGCTGCACGCTCCACGAGGTAGAACGTAGAGACGACGTTAGGACGCACGACGTTACGCGCGCGGGCCTAGACTGGCGAACACGTAAGGCCCCCGTAAGGCCCATTTCTCGCTCACCGTCCACGCATCGGCGCGCCGCGTCGTCACGCGTCGAACACAACGAAATTTCAGACTTTTCAATCTCGAACGAATTTTGTCACGAAAGAAAGGTGTTTTGTTTTCTCGGTTACTCTCGTAAAACGGATTTACTCGCGAAACTTGACCTGTCTCTTTTTAGTAACTCGGCAACAATCGGCTCGCGACTTCACTCACACGTTGATAGTTGAAAAAGTTACAACACATCTTCAACAATATAGACATCGATCTGTGCGTTTACACTGTTTTTCGAAATAGTCTCAAAAGAAATTTTTCGTTCGATGATGGAACACTCGGCATAAGTCACGATACCATCTACGAGATATCCAATCCAATCAGAACGGAGAAGTGACGGAGTTTCTCTTTGGAGTGCACTGTCTGTCAATCCTGACGAAGGCAATTTTCAACTGCACATGCCACAACCGACCGCGACTGAAGGATCGCCGATCGTTTCTTCGTCCAAAGTAACAGCCGATTCATCGAAGACTCCGCGACCTGTAGTCTCTCACCAAGACGACAACATATCATCGCCCCCACCCGGGTGCACCACGCGTCCAGCCACGCGATCAGCGGGATCAGCGATCCGGAAGGTTTCGCACGGCAACAGTGATCAACGAGCCGGGTATTCTTAATGGACACCTGATCCACGGTGATTGACCACGTTTGTCTACCCGCATCGAGCCACGGCATTAACAGAATGACACTGATTTCGTCGGAATTCTGAAGTCTTCTCGCGGGATTTTATTTCCACTCGAGAAAACTTCGATTCCCGTTCCCGGGATTTCAATGACGCGCTTAGAAAAATATTTCTTTGAAAATTAAATAATTCGGAATTGCACGGTAGCGAGGTGAATCGGTCGTATCCAAGGGAGTTCGCGTCAGGTGGTGCTGTGACGATTTGCACGTGTGGAACTGGTGCGGGTATGAGAGACTGTTGTACGCGGTGCGACGGAATACCTGAACGGTGAAGTGAGCCGCGGGGTGTTCAGTGAGCGCGCACTTGGAGAGACTTCAACGCTCGGCGAGAAGATAAGCGAGGGATATAACCAAACGGCGAAAACGTCCGCGACGACGACCACGACGACAAGGCTATTTGTATTCAGGTAAGACTTCCCTCGATAAGAACCGAGGTGGACTAAAGTAACTCCTCCCATTGACGTTACGATAGAGGGTCGTTGTTATCAACTAGCGATGATTTATCGCGGTCTGATGGATCGCGTAGAAACGTCGCAAGGCCAATATGTTTTATTACGTTTGTTTTGCAATCATTCAAGATTCTAATGTTGTAACAAAGAAAATTGTTTTATTGTACATTCCGATAAAAGTTGGAAGAGTCTTGTTTATTTACTTATTTTATGTAAAACATTTCGGCTTTCAACTCGCACAAACTTTGAACTGGACTATTTAAAATATGTATATCGAGAGGATATTGACCCGCCACAAATATGAAAAATTACACGCGCATTTAACCTTCATAAATCGTGAATGAAGCAGCGCACTATGGTCACCAGCACGCAATAGCCCGCGCACACATACATACGCACGCAGCGGGTTACAATCTGTGTTTACATTCGCCAATTACAGATAGCCGCTCGTACGCAATAATGATAGATCTGCCGGCGTGGCTAATGACTGGCGAGTTGCCCGTTGCAAAAAGTGACGGTGATTTTCGAACGAAGAGGAGCGCGATCCGCGAAGCCGAGCGACGGCGCGATTGTGCGAAGAAAGAGAAAGAGCGGAAGTACAGGAAGATATGAGATTGAGAAAATGAAAATATATAGACGGACACATGTGTGAGCGAGCTATAAATTACCGAGAATTCTGACGTGGTCTTTCTTGATTTATTGCAAAAACATAAGGTATGGTAAATACGTTCGTCTTAATTAAAAAAAAAAAAAAAAAACACTTTGTTTGATAATAAACTGATGTCTACGCATTTTTTTCAACAGTTTCAAAAATCCTCGGCAATTTATGAACACGGTGTGACACATTTGTGAATATTTGAAAATAAGGCGAATATAACAAATTGACTTTTTCTCTCTTTCTCTTTGTCTCTCTTTGATATTTTCTGACGGTGACAGTCGCTTGCTTTTCTTTTTTGGATTCTACATTCATACGCGTTTCACGCAATAAAATATAAGAGTACGTATGTCAGGTAGATCCGATATAATCTCAAGTAGAGTAGAGACGGATAATTACACGGCATAATTATTTATCAGATTATTCTCTCAAATTATAGATACATCATTAATATTGCCGGCATTAAAAGCGTTATTCGAACAAAATTAGTTTTTATTAATTTTAACGGTCGAACATTTGTTCGTCGATTTTTCTCGAACAAGCTTTATTGTTCTTTTTTTTTTTTTACATTGCTTGTTGCCAGACCTATCGTTTTTTTCGTACAATAAAATTATCGGGCCGATAAACTATCTCCGATAAACTATCTCCGATAAAAGATCTCCGACGTACCGGTGATTTTTGTTCCGGTGATTTGTCGAGATTAACGGGTGCATAATTTTGTGAGAAAAAAAGAACAATTTTGATAAAACCGAAGAAACGAGCAGAATTATTTGTAACATGAGCCATTTGGCAACAAAAACGATCAGATTATGGACAATAAATGACTTAAATAACAAGATCTGATTTACATTCGGTTTACATCTGGTTCTTCGGGGTTGTCAGCTGCAATATTTTCGCATCAAACGGATAAGATCGGCAACGATCAACATTCAGACCAGATCAGTCTTGATGCTTCTTTCCTTTCGTCCGTTATTCAAAAAAAATTTCTATCTAATCGCGAATAAGTGGCATCTGCTTTTCACCCTTGCGCCTTTGTCTACCGCGCGCTACCCTGTACGTTCACCCCAAGACAACTGACTTCTTTAAGGGCAGTTGCGCGGCGTCAGGTGGCATTCGTTAAAATCGTCGACCGAAAGTCGTTGGCAGTTAAGGGAACATGGGTTGACAGTTGATATAGCGACGACGACAACGATTTCGTGTTGTTCTACTAAGAAACCGTCATTAAGACCGATAATAACGTTCTATCAACAGCGGCTGATAAGTACATCGATAGCGATGCAAAGTACTTGTAAAAAATTGTAATCGTTACGTTTTAACGATTTATAATTTCCTTTTATATAATTGTTCCATATATTCTTTTGATTACTTTATCATCATAATTATATGAGTTTTTTTCCATATTTAACTGATCGTCGAAGCTATCGGGACTTTGATATTTATTCAAGATCATTAGACATATTTCACAATATTCTTTTCGAGAATGTCATTGTCGTAAATATGTTCGCGTGTTGATCATAGATAACATCCATCAGCCGTGGATACGACAAAATCCCGAGCCAATCGTATCTGAAAGACGACGGTTTGTCGCGGGCACCATTATCACAGCTGGACATTCGCATAATTTCCTACTGTCATTCCGCATCTATAAGCCTACAACTCATTCCGCTAAGAGGAAGAAAGGACGCGGATCCACAAGTGCAAGTGGCTCGATTGAGAATTTCAATAGTTCCTTCACGTCTCGTGGAATGACGATTCGAGACGTTGCAATAAAGTTGCAACGTAAGCGACTGTCACTATTAACGCCAAATAAAACATATAGTAGTAGCGGCAAACGTTGCTAATGCAATTTAACAAAAGAAATTATTTAATCGTGCAATAATTTATCTTTATCGTATCTATATAGTGCGTGACATTAGCGCGTAAGAAAAAGATAGAAGAAGTTCTCTCAACATTAATATATTATTGATTAATATTATCTACAAAGAAGGGAGAGAAATCCAATTTTCTGCTGTAGCTACAGTAAAATTTTTCTGAATATAGAAATAAAACCGATATGATTCTAGAGTTGCGGATTATATTAGGAAACTCATTTAACAATATTTGTAAACAATACATTGATTGATAAATTGTCTCAGTCTTCGATCGATTTAATCGAAGGGAAAATCATATTTTCCTCGATAGTCGCGATCGGATATTTTAAATTCGGAACAGCAGTAGAATTCGGAGCCTTGGACTTTTTTTTTTAGATGACTTTCTCGCTATATGTGCACGTCGCAGATGCAGAACGTAATTTTATTTTTATCGACTATATATATCTAAACGTGTTTTTTTTCCTTACGGAAATCTCGATTGAATCGCGCGACGTAATTCTCCGATGACGCGGCAATCTGTAACTCGTCACGTTCCGCTCGTCTTCAATCTGAATGAGATAATGTTCACTTTCGCAAAGAAGTCGCTCGATTGGTAGACGGAATATGCTATCATCTTCACAACTCGTTGTGTAATTATAGATTTCAGTTACATATATATATATATGTATATGTATATATACATATCCGATCTCAAACATCGTAAGACAATTCGGCCAATTGCTCATTCTATTGTCTAATATGCGGCGCGTGTGGAACACTGAGAATTTACGACGTTGCAAACTGTGGCGTTGGATAATCATTTACCGCCTTATACTATTTATGTTTTAAAGCAACGAACGACGTATTAAGACGTTATTACGCGTGCCGTATAAAATGTTTGGAGAAATTATGAACGCGTAACTTGCATACTATAACATCGTTAAATATATATGTATAATAATTTCGCTGGGAATAATATTTCACGACAGTGTTAAATCTATCTATATGTATTTTTTTATCAATTTAATATATAATTTTACAGATTTACCAAAAAAGTAGAAATATATTTCTCTCTTAATCAAACAAACTGTATTTGTTTAAGATGTATGGATAATTTATGAGCAATGAATATAAAACAATAACGATCAATATGTATTGCATAAATATTGCGTCTGCTTCCTGATAGACGTCTAATCTACTGAGAATCCCGTTATAATTCCGGACTGTCATCGAGAATTGGCGACAAACGACTTGCGACCATCGATCGGAATAACGCGCGGAATGTAATCTGAATAATGATCGATTTGATCTCATCCCTTGCCGCACGCTTTTCGCGAGGTGGTTAATTAGCGTCGATTTGTTACTCTGAGAAAAGTTTGATGGAAAACTGTTGATTCAAAAGTGGCTCTGTATCACTCTGTATCGATCTCAGTTGTGTGTGTGTGTGTGCGCGCGCGCGCGCGCGTGTGAATCAATATATTGAAAACTATGTATCAACTTTGGGAAAAACCGCACGTTTTGTATAAAAAACGAGATTAATTTGTCATCATTATCGTCGTATTTGCTATCGTCGTTATACAATGTTAACACTTTACGTGATGACTAATCGGCTCGAAAGCAAACAACTAGTTTATTCTGGCGCAAATATGTTGTCACTATTACCGGCTTGGTAACCTCTAAGCCGATTAATAGGTTTCCGGTCAATAGGCGCTGTTAGCAAACCGTCTATTTTTAGGAGGTCGATTAACCGGCAACTGCGTGCGTTCTTGCAGCATGTGATGCGCAGCACGGAGCCGCCGCATCCTCGCATCTTCCCGACTTGCTGTAACTGCACTATGTGCAGCGCAGAACTGTCGTGTGCGCGCGAGAGAGGTACAGGTAGCTCTCTCGGATCTATTTATAGTGGCGGCGGTGTGTTCACGCTTGCGCTAGCCGCTCGAGAGCACGGGAGAGCTCGAGAACGCGTTTGCAAATGCCGTTCATGTCCAACTGTACGTACGCGCGCCACACCTGGCCCCAATTGCGCGCGTTTCTACCTATGCGTGTCTATTTCCCGCGAACCGGCAAGTATCTTTGCGCGGGAGATACTGTGTTCCGCGCGAATACGACAATCGTCGATCAATTCTACTCGTCAATCAAGAATAGCTCGCACGTGAATATGACGTTTCGCGCGAGCGCGCATACGGTTGTTTTAAAAAACTATTAACTAAATAATGTTGGTACTTATTAAAGAGTTTATTATCTTGATATCAGATTTTTTAACTTGTCTATTTTTCCAAAATTTATGGATTTTTCATTACAGTATTTTTTTTATCAATTGTTCTAATTGCAACAGGCACAGATTTGCCATCGAAATTCCGTAAAGCATGCACAGGTTTTTTTTCACTCGAACAAATCTCGTGAGTATTGCGCTACAGGTTCTTGTGTAATAACAAAAAAAATTGTTTACATGTTAGTTTAATTTTTTAAACTAAACATGTAAAAATGTTTGTTAGCATTATGTTAAACGTACTTGAATCTCCATTACATCTTGCTTCGAGAGCCGATGTACAATGTACGATCTGTCTTTTGCGTGAGAACTTGTTTTATTCGGAAAACTGTCAACGACTGACCGGCTGACCACCTGTGCGATATGTTAATGCACAACTAATTTCTGATTCATTATAGAACGGCTCGACAGCAACGCCATCGATATTACACAGCAGACGAACTGACTAATATATACATTTACACACACACACACACACACACACACATCTGTATAAATTCTATATGTTAATATAGAGTTATACTACAGAGTATATATGCAATACTTAACAAAATAAATAAGATATATAAACAAAAATATAAACAAAAATGTATATTAAATCAGATATATATTTACTTAGATAATGTTAAAAAACTATTAATAGTAATTTTTTACATGTGTAATTTGTATTTCTCTGATCACATTGTCTTTCTATTAATTTACCGCTTAAACCATTAGTTTGAACATAGACACCTGTCACTGATACTTAAGTGATGCCGATTACTCTTTTGTCCTTTTTTTCGTTGTGTATACACCCGCGAACCTGTTCTCGCCTACCGCCTTCTTTGGATCTACACATCAGTCGGATGTAGTCATCTGTATCAATCAAGCAGACGGGGTATACACTTTCTTGCCGCATGCTTGACCCGCACACTGTATACACTTATACACCGCGCAGTTAACTCCAATCAGAGTCACTTGCGTCGGACAAGCGGAATAATTATTGCCGCGTCGCTTATTGAATTATTAGAAATGACTTTATGACTTTGTGTATACCTCGAACTAAATCAATTTCTAGACGTGATTTCCTCGCTTTTTATTTGATTAAATTAAATTCTGACTTTTGCCTCATAAATTCACTACGAATAAACTTATTTCTAAAAAAAAAAATACATTCAGTCTCTCCTTTACTGTGGAAAAATAAATATGTATGTTTGCTGTACAATATTAAATTATTATGATATATAATAACCTGCGTTTCTTTCTACACGGTTTCCATCAATTTATTCCAAGTTAATTGGGGAGTATTTACATTTATACGAATGTGTGGCGCGATGAAAAAATTTATTTCATAATGTATGTGTGTTGAAAAACAATATTAAAAAATTCGATGAAAGATTTGTGATAATGTAAAAGTTGATGATGTGGATTGAAAAAAATGCAACTTTCTTAATTTGCATATTATTCAGCGCATTAATCGGACAAAACTGCGTGTAATTAATGTTCTTCTTTAGTTTGGTCCGTACATATATATATCGATTCGCTGTGTAGCGTATCATGCGATGCATCATGCGGCGCAACGACGAATGCACGCACGTCAAATGTGATATTTACGATGCTCCGATTTAAAACTATTTACGACGTTGAAGTAACATATATCTTCGGCGCCCCTTGTTGCGCACAGAACCACACTTCGTGCGGTTTCCGTGACGAAGTGGTTGGTTGCTGTCGTGTAGCTTATAAATGCAGCGTCAGTCACATTCCGCGTGATTTAAGAAGTCGCTTTTGTATTTTATATTTATATATATATAGTGAAGAAACAAAACGACGCTTCCCGTGACAAATAGAAATACTATAAGTTCTAAATAGAAATCTTATCTTCTTATCGCAAAGTTTCTCAAATAATAAGACACAGTCTTTATTGCGATTTGAGGAAGAAATGTGAGAAAAAGAATCTACAGCTAAGGAACTTTTATTGTTACAATTAATGATGCGTGAAATTGCTCATTGAACACAATTTTATCTCAAATTTTGAACTTTGCAACAACAAAAAATAGAAATTTTTAGATTTTTTATTATCAATATAATTAGCATTTGTCTAAGAATGACATAGTTTTGCTATATGTGCAAAATTTCCAATAGACTCGTCAATTTGTTCTTGAGATAACATGTCAACAGTTATGAAAAATATTCTTTATAATTTCGAGGAAAACGCGTTTCAAGTTTCAACGCTCCGTGTTTTCCCGCGATCTCGTATAGATGTAACTTCGTTACTTGTAAGAATTTTGACTCGCTACTTTGGCGCAAATTTTTTTGCGTAGTAAGATTTAATATTCCTCAAAAATTGAAGTTTTTGATCCCTTGGATCGGCAGCGAGTGTTTTGCGTTCGCGAGATTGCAAATCATTTTCTTCTAATTCTCAAAAAGACCGCGCAAACGCTTCGGCAGTGCTCGGTGCATACCCGAGAAAGTGTTACGGCGCCTTGTATGAGCGACCTTGGCACGACGTAGACGCACGTCTCGCAAATTGCCGGAAATTTCCGTGGGAAACTGTTTCTGCCGTCCGTTCGGCGACGCGTACATTGTGCCTGTAATCGTGTCGGTGTGTGTAATAGTATGCGTAATAAGCGAGAGCCGGCGATTAACCGATGAGTTGACGACAACCCGTACATTCCACACACAATCCTGCGCTTACTTTAACAGAGTTCTGTCAATCGCGTTCGCGTTTGCGAATTGATTGCGGAAAATTGCGTTCACGATCGAAAGAATGATTGTCGTAACAATTTGGAATAAACACATACACACAAAAGAGTAGTATGCATTTAAGTGGAAAATTAAATGATGCGCATTTAAATATAAAAGATGCAATTGCATTGAAATATAAAAAACGCAACTTAAATTTTTATTGAGATTTGTTTCTAAAAAGCCTTAATTTTTTGCACTAATTTTTATATTATTTCACACTGTATATATATCACAAATTCATACAACATAAATTACACTCTATTGACAAAAAATAATAATGTTTAGTTTTGAAACTCATACTAATTAACGTCTACTTAGGAAGTTGTTTCCCTTTCAAACAAACTCGTGACACATTTGTTAATTCTAGTGCTTTTAAATGCAAAAAAAATCTCCAGGTACAAGAAGAAATAATTGAAATTCCACGTCGCACGTCGTCTAAAGCTCGTTGACTATTTACAGCACGCGGCAGATGTACAAAGGACGTAAAAGCCCCGGCGCGGTTTTGCCACCCCCATAACACGGCAAATAACCGGATATTTCCCGTGTCGGTACGTGGCATCGCCGTAGAAAACGAACGGGTCGCGCGGGTACGAATTAGCTAGCGTGCTTCGTAATGACAGGGCGTTGCAACAAGTGCGACGTTGCGGAGGTATCAGGTGCGTATCCATTGACAATAGGTTAAATGCGGCCGTTGAAGGGAACGCGACGTAGCACGTGACCGATAGCTCTGCCAGATGGGGTTTTTAGAACTAGCACTTCGTTTCTACCTTCAAATAAATTCTGTCCCTCTTTTTTTTACTAGTAATTTTTGTGCAGAAAGATAGAGAGAAAAAAACGCACCACATCTATTTTAATTTCGTACACTCATCGCCAATTGCAACTTTATAATGAGGTATTCTCGAAAAAGCAACTCAGCATTTCTTAGTTCTTAACACACGCGTTAACAAACCGCGCAATTAAGCCGGCCAGCAAATTACTCGGTGCACGCTCCAATTCGGCCGGCTGAATACGGCAAAGACGGAGAGAGAACCGGAAGCATCAAGATGCAAAAATGCAAAAACGAAGAACCGACTCGGAACAGAAAGTCCGTTGCGTCGGCCACGTAGGCAGGATGTGTGTGACCGTTTTTTTTTTTTTTTTTTTGTTAAAAATATATCGTCTCTTACAATGAGCGATTTTTAATTATTGAAGAGACTGTGTACAGTCGCTTTATTCTCATACACGCATTGATCGCATTCTTGTGATAATACTTAGTGTTTTTTCAAGACAAATCAATCGATCTTCTCAAATCTAGCGAATACAAATAGTTTGAACGGTATATCGAGACGCCGCGGTAAGCGGTATCTCGAGAGGGTGGCTATTCTGGCGATACACCGCGGTATCAGGTGGAAGGCATACGGTCTTCGTGAAGGCACGTGAATGAGGTTTGCTCTATCCGATCGGTCGAACCGCCGATCGGGTATCGCGAGAGCGCGGCATGCAAGAGGGCGGGCCCAGATTTATCTAGCAAATAACCTCCTGTTGCTCGTGCGCGTATATACCATGTGTGGCGAAGGTTTTCAGCCCGAGTCTTAACGGCCTGTACGCGCCGGCAATAGCTGATCGATTACTTCTCGTCGTCGTATCGGGAGTAGCAACACAATTCGCGAAATAGGCACGTACACGTCGTCGATCGGCACACACCGGCACCACGTTACAATGATAATATTGCCGCGATTTCCGCGAACATTCGATTTGCGATCAAGGCTTAATCTTTTTCCCGCGCGATTCAATTAACGAGTAATTAATTTTGCAACTTGTGTCGTCCCGTGTGTATAAGTATACAGACCGATAATGATGACATTCCAATTATCAGGTATGATATATTAAATGCCATTTGTCGAGAAAGTTGAATTCTCGTTTGCGATGAGTTATGAGCGCGATTTTCGCAGCTATCGATCACGCGCGATTTATTTTACGTCGCGTTACCGTTAGCAGCGGAAATAATATCGGGAGATGCGGTGGATAAACGATAACGAACGAAAAGAGACAAAAGCGGATTTGTGTACTTTATTCCCCATAATCGAATACCTACATATATACCTACATACATACGGTAGATACGTATATCGTGTTGTATCGTGTTTTCCGCTGCGCTTTTAGCAACGGATAGTTGACCGCGAATGCAACACTTGTGGCATATCATCGGGCCAATTGACCGATGCATCGCTTGTTTAACCATCATTATTTGCGAACCCGTGGGTATATTCGCCGATATCGCGTGTAAATCAGATCAAATCTCTTTGCGAGCAGCCTCGCGATGTTGTCCCGCATTGTGTTCACACCGCGATTTTGCAAACTTGACTCGATTCAACTTGATAAACCACCTTGCCTCGACCATATCGAAGCGTATTTTTTTTTATTCTTTTGGTCTGTACACTTTTTATTTCAGCGCAATCCGTATCGCCTTGCAGTGTGTTTTATATTTATGTTAAAGTCAAAAAAGACAATACATATAAAATTTATTTTATATACAGCTGAGAAGAGAGAGAGAGAGAAGACTAAATAAACGTTACTGTGTTTAAAGAATTTAAATGTATTGAATATAAGAGAACTGACAAAATAAATTAATTTTTATGATAAAGTAATTAATTATAAATTAGTCAAATAAGCTTTATTATTTGGGATTGGTCGGAAAGTTCGTATCGTTTTCCAATAGTGGCATCACCGTAGGTGGCAACATGTCCGAAACATGTAAACGAGAAATCGCGCAAATAAAAACATCAAACAGCATCGTATGTGAGCATTTTACAAAAGTTAAATTACGTGAGTCGGTACGATTTTATAAAAATTTCTAAACGCGAGATATATAGACGGTAATAAGAGAGCCGTATATATAAATTATTATATATAAATTTATATTATTATTAATTTCATTGAAAGAAACGCTACTTTCCGAACAATCCTTATTTAAATTGTTATCTTTGTAGTTAAACAATTGAGCATTAAATTAATAATAAAGTAACCGAACCTACAGTTAGCATCCGTTCAATAATTGAGTTTTTCTTAGTTGTTAACATTTTTGTTTGATTATTTTTTACATTACAACAGAATTAATTTGAATTGTTTATGACAACATATTATTTTAGAGTTTCTTTTCGAGAGCCTTTAGTTGGTTCACACTCTTGAAAAAGAAAACTTGACGGGTCTTTAAAGTGCCGATCATTGAGCGTTTTACGTCTATATAGAAATCAAAAAGGTAAACCTAAAACTAAAACACTTTTATGTAAGAAAATGTTGCCTTATATGTGGAGAAGGTTATTACAAGAACATTGTATAAATTAAAAAAGGTAATAAGAGCAATAAAGAATATGACGTTGCGCTTACATCATGTTTCTAGAACATTTGTATTAACATAGTTTTAGCATGTGAAACGTTTTTCTTGTGCGCTTTCCCTAAACAATTAAGAGAATTCCCTGCCACTTCGTAATACTGGTTAGTCAAGAATTTAAAAATAAATGTTACCAAACAGTTTATCGTGCGCGAGTTGCTTCCTGAGTTGATTTCGTCAGAAGGTCGCTCAAGAATCTCCCCGCGATTTCAATTAGGAAGACAGATATAAGCATCCGACGGTAAAATTTTGCAGATAATATACCCACATTACAAGTGCACTCGCATGCACACGCGTACGTGATTGCCTTTACAAGCTCCTTGCGATGCCTCTGACATGGTGTGTACGTCCTCTGTGCGTACACCTTATAAACGTCAGACTTACTTCGCGACTGATTTTACGTGCACCGCTTGGTGGTTCGCTTCGCCGATCGTTCTTATCTACATCGCATCTTACAATTGTCTCGTCTCGCGTGATAAAACAAGCCAAGAGATTTACGATAGCGCCGTCGGAATTTTTGCGCGAGCAGATATGCAGAGACAAAAGTTTTCTTAAGAATTTATTTTCCAACTATATAGTTCACAGTTTTTATTTATTTGTCTATGATTTAAAAAAGACTGTTATATTTTTTAATCTATACTCTGTAGAATTCATTTATTATTAAAATTTCTAAACGCCCTTCTTTCCTCCCTCCGATTTGACTCGTATTTGTGTACTTCCTAATTACATATGTTAATTTTCCTTTAATTACGCCCCGGGAAGAAAATGAAGAATTAACCATCATCCGACGTCGGTTGAGAGCGTTGAGTCCCGACGTCAGGAGAAGGTACACGCGTGACCATCTCGCGCGTGAGAATAAAATGATAAAAAGTATATTGTGCCGTCAGGCGGGTCATACGCAAACAGAGGCAAATTCGGAGGCGTTGAATTTCGGGAGGAGGGAGGGGAGGGGAATCCCGGGAGAATCAGGAGCCCATTTCGTCGTTGAGCTCAGCTAACAATGAACGCTCGCGTCGGCCCGATAAAACCTTGTCGACTTCCTGTGTGTGTGCCACCCGCCTCTCCCCAAGGCCTGTTGCCTCATTACGTGTCAGACAGACAGTGGTCGAGTCCGCCGCGCACAGCAGAACCTATGCCGTGATATCTCTCTCGACTAATCAACCCGTCAAGGCTGTTGACGAAAGCGCCGTGGAACATCTAAAAAATCACCGCTCGCTCCGCCGATCGCACACGACTTTTTAGATGGGCAATAAGTAGTACAGTCGTGTGAATTTGTTAAACCTTCACGTAGATATGAAATAAGTGAAAGGTGAAAATTGTTGAGAATGTAGAAAACCACAATCTCTCAATACAAACATTATACACAGTAATTAAGATATGTTTACTTAGAAATAGTTGAAGGAGAATTATTAAAAAATATTTCGTTTAAGATATTAAATACGTTTTTCTTTTTTTGATATCGAGATATTTTGCGAGTATTACGTACTACGTCTATACACAAATTAACGCCAGATTGCAATTGTTATAAATTTTACAAGGAGTATAAACTCGCACCGTGTAAAGTCGCGTCTCTGATTGTGTATAATACTGGTTTTTCAATCATCGTGTACAGTTACAAGTTGTAATTTAACAAAAGATGTAAACCGCAACGAGAAGAAGATCATCCTCTTTGCGTATAACATAGGAAGTCACGTCAACTGCCTGCACCGTTAACACGTAACGTCATAATGTATAGAGAAGCGATAGCCCGATTGAAAGAAAAAATGCCTCTATCGGCGCGTGCAAGGGTATTGTTTCAACTCCGTGGCTTCGGAGAAGGGGGAGGGGGCGTCCCACTCGAGATCTCTCGACTATCGGCTCGGGACCGGGACTTCTTCCTAGTGCCCGGGCGAGTGATGCCCTCCGGCACGAACGTATCCACGTACGTTCACGTGTGTCTTGTACACACGTACGCGGCGAACCGGTGGCATGGCCGATCCACGCGCGACTTAGAGCGTAACGCACGTGTGTGCTCCGATCTACGTTGCATCTGCATCGCCGTACGTGCGCGACGGCGCGGCAAGAGTTCGTGCGTACCTATATCGCGTGCGATTGTGTTCCACGTGCGTGTATACGTATACCACACGTGAATTTGCTTCGAGGATGTGTGTGTGTGTGTGCGCGCGCGCGCGGCAACACGAGATTATCGGGCGAAGGCCGCCCTCGCAATGGATAGAAGCGCTTATTTCGCTTCTACGATGTAAGCTCCGAGCAGTTAGGTGTTGCACGGAACTGCAACACGAACGTGGAGATTGGTGTGCGTACATGTGATTTGAATGCGCATTGGAGTCGATATCCGAGCAGATCGAAATCCGTTGGAATTGCAAAAAAAAATCGATTAAAAATAAATTTTTCTAATAATTACTTCGAACATTTCGAAACAAATTCGAATTAAATTGTGTAAGAAATTAAAATGTTTTTTATACATGTAGATACATGTTTATCTTTCACAAACTTACGTTATTACTTATACCTGTCGGTCACGTATCGTCTATATAACCGAAGACCCTAATAATCTATCAAAAACTTTGTATACTTTCTTTCACACACACCTGACAGAGATTTCTTATTCTAATCGTGAAAAAAGCAGGCGGCGTTTCAAAAAAGATTGTTACAACTGCGGGTTATAAAATAGTGAAAGGACTGGCGAAAGCAACGAGATCGGCTTCTTTCGGGCCGCGTGACGAATTCGCGCCGTGCGTATAACGTGCTGGAACTGCTATCTCGAGCTGCGACATTTCACGGATGCCGAAAGCTTCTGTTCAAAGGCGGACATCCCGTCTTCTTTCTTGCGACTCGCCGCCAATCGCGTCGCAACTAACTAGCGGTTTTGCTAGCTTGTTTATGACGCGAGAGGAACAGAATCTTCTCGTTCTTTTATTCGTGGTCAGCGCAAAACGGCGCAATTGATCCTGTAAACGTTCTCGCACTTCTGTGGGAATAATTGCTTCTTTTTTCGCTCAATAGTCGCCTCAATAAGAGTTCTCGCGACGAGAGAGTCGATAAGAGAGTTCTAATAAACCACTTGGAGAATTTATATGGGTCAAATGTAAAAAAACACGGCAGTACGCGAGCAGAACAGAAAATTTGTTCTTATTCGCGTTTATGCGATATATAAACTTGACCGCGGACAAAATGTTTCCCATTCGCGAAAACAGCCGGTTGTGACTGATAAATCACGGTGTAACAGAAATAACAGACAAGACGGGACCGGCATCGTTTTCTGGAGGCTCGGACGATCATAGACTACATATTGGCACGCGGCGAGTAAAGTCGGTCATCATCAATCCAGTTACTTGGCGGCGCACCGGCAATGCTTGACCGGCAATCGATTCGTTTCTCTCTCTCTCTCTCTCTCTCTCTCTCTCATTCTTTCTCTCAATCTCTCTCAAGCCGTATTCGTTTTTATTTTATCTCTCGCTCTCTTTCTATACTGGTCGTCTCGTATCTTCGCTGACAGAAGAATTCTGGATACAGAAGCAGGTGAATAGATAGATATTAGTTTGTCGTAAACACAACGGAGCGGGAATGGAACGGCGGAGAAGAAGAGGAGGAGAAGGGGAGGGGGGGGAGCGAGAAAGCCGATTATGGTAGAAGCAGATGAGCAGCACAAAAAGAGAGCGATACCTGGGGTGGACGACTTTCTCATGAAGAGCGGCGGAGAACGCGGGGGCAGGATGTGCCAGGACCAATCAATTGTACACGCCGGTCTCCTTCTTTCCCCCACTCCTCCGCTATTTTTTTCTTTTTCTTCTCGCCTTCGATTCTCTTCCTTATCGATATAATCCCGCTGTTTTCCTAGCGACTGCTTTTCTGCAATCAGCTGCCCCGCGATGACGCCCACATCGAGAGAAAGAAAGAGAGAGAGAGAGAGAACTATACGTCTCTTTTCCCAGAGAGATTATTTCACGCTCGTAATGTATATTGATCCTTATTTTACGCTTTTAACACAACGTAACACCTATTTTCAACTTCTTTTCGTTCGTCCGACCTCCACGATACTCCACATCGCCTCTCAATCCCGTAAATATAAAATTCTGTTGTTGTAATGCAAATTTATAATAACATTCGACATTTATTTGTTCACGCGTGTTCATGTAAACAATTTTTTATCCACTTTTTCAGAAGATTAACAAAAAATCAAAAGAATTTTGTTTGTTTGTAAGAATATAAACAAATATTTTTGATTTCAAAAACGCTTCAATCGCCTTAATCAAAAAAGAAACTGCTGAAAAGCCGCGATCGGCGATTCTGATTTCGTAAAAATTGTTACAACTTCCGTAGCGCGACAGAAACAAAGCAGCAGTTCTAGCCGACGTACGTATATCAGCTTTTAGTATTCTGCGAGAGCGCGCGCGCGCGCGCTACTATACCTCGCTGTCTCTCTCTGATTTCCCGACCGAAGATCGTGAAAGTGTAAGAAACTGCGCGGCGGCACCGCGGTTATCGGGCGATGATCGGAAAAATGCAAGGTGGCCTGGACCTTCACTGACTGCAAGCAGCGGCCAAGCACTCGCGTATAGTAGGCGTATCGGCAACTGGAGAGAGAAGGCGACTGAACTGGCAAGCTATAATAGGACCGTTTGACGTCGTCGTGATTTTTCAGACGTCGCGGCGAATTTCGCGCGGATACGTCGCAGAAAAAGAAACCAATTTCACGAGAATCTCGCTCCAATCGATTCATCATCTCGCCGGAACGACTCGATCGCACGTATTGTTAAATGCAGCGTTAATTGGTTGTTTGTGTGTATACACGCGTATATCGCAATTTTATTACCTCTTCTTCATTTCTTCCCACGTACATAACATCTCATTAGTTCGCGTTCAACAGTCGTCACGCGTCACAATTTTCGAGATATCGTTCGCGGTGATTTATACGAATCGCGCTCACGTGCATTGAGCGTGCAATCATCATTCTGATGCAGGTGCGCGCACACGTTTCATCCGGGACGTCCGAGGACGTTTGCGGGGTTGCGATCGGATGAAGATAGGATATTACAGAGGAAAGAGAAAAGAGAGAAAAAAACCCACCAACCTCCGAGAAAGACGTCTTCTCGAGGAAAAGAGACGTATGCGTGCGCGGTGTTAGACGTGTGTGTTACAGTTCAGTCCCGATTACATATCTGAACGATCGCGGGGCATTGTCGTGACGATAAGTCAGGGGGAAAAGTCGCGCAATGAATCTATCGATTATACTCGTTCTTCGCGGTTTACCGTTAGCGCGCGTGGATAAGACTTTGATAAAAATCGAGCGCGCATCGACGTCTATGCACAATCGAGTGTAAAAAAAACACTTTCTCATAAAATGAAAATAAGTTACATACGTTTTTCATATAAAAGATTAATAATAAAAGAAATAACGAATTTAAAATGAACCTAAAAAGCTATAACATTCAATGATGTACGTGAGAATTTGAAAGTGAAAAAAATGTGCGTTCAGTTTTTAGCTGAGAATGATGAAAATAAACTAAAGATCGGAACGTCCCAAACTAAGCGTGAAGTTGTTTCATCTTCAAAATTTTCACATATATCAGTGAATGTTTTAGGTTCATTTTCATTTAATTTGTATTTTCTGATAATTTAGAGCTTATTTCTGTTTATAAAAGGAAATATAAAATTATATATTATGTTTTATGTATATTGTTGGTTTGGACAATAAATCAATAATATGCTAACAATAGAATAGTTCAGATACGTTGAACGAAGAATTATGGCGCTAATAATAATGTCAGAATGTGCCGCTTGCACATTTTATCGCAACAAAACATCGACAATATATAAGATTGACATCGAAGTGTACTGATGCAAGATGCACTTTCCCCCCGCGGCGCGGCAATCGAGATTACTCAGCACCACGTAGAATTTCGCGGCGGTCTGCGGTCGGCTTTTCTATATTCACGCACGATCGTCACATCAGCCTGGCTCGCTCTGGCTCGAATCAACTATCTGTGAGCGCGCAAAGCGCGAAATAAGAGGACTAAAAAGCGATCGGCGATTATGCCGGTCTCGTCGGCTCTCCCGTCCGCTTAATTTCAACTTCCCCTTTTGCCACATTCTCGTTAATCGTGATCGCGATTGCCACCTCTCCGGTCACCTACACCTCTCTAGCGATTGCCTTTCCCCTGCCCTCGTCCGTCAGAGCAGATCTCCGTAGAGTCGAGCTCGAACGAGCGCGAGACGACCGATCCGGTCGTTACGCGGGTAGATGACCGATTCTATAGACGATTGACTTTGTAATTATCAAACGGCGACAAACCGGTTAAGGACCAACTGCTGATTGATGGCCGTACGCGTGTAACCATATAGGTCTTTTTGCGCGTGACCATTAGCACTTGTATAATGATTGGGAATTACGCGAATCGACGATATCGTCTTGTTGCAAATTGGAGAAAAATGAATGGTGATACGTACCATTGCCTTCAGATTCGCTCGCCTTGCACTTGGCAGTTCGCTAGTCCCGATTTATCTTGTATTTTAGCAGCAGTTTCAATTCTCGAGAAATTCATATCTTGTACATTTTTCAGGATCAATTTTAATCATCTGGTCAACAGACTTTATTTACGGAATACGTAAACAAAAATATATCGAAATAACAGCGCGATCTTTACTTCAGCTTTATATACAGTTAGATATAATCTCTCCGTCCATTTCGTGAGTTTTTTCAAGATTTTTTTTTTTTTTTATTAACTCAAACGTCACTTTTATATTTCGTTATTCTCTCCGTTTTAATATCAATGTTAAGTAAAGTGTAGCCATTAAAATTAAATAAACGATTTTCGATTTCCCGATCGCGCGCGCGATCATAAAAATGTCACGCAATAGAGATATTTCGAGACCGAAGAATTGGTGAGATGGAGAAGCGGATAATCGCGGCAACCAGTATTTATAGGAAATGTAGATGTAATCATCGGTCTTGGGATACCCCCGAGAGGACGGACGGGAGGTGGATGCCGTTACCAGATGCGGCGGCTGATGTACCGATGGCGGTGGGATGCACCTTGGTACCTGTTACCTGCTACCTTGTGCTGCATGACGCCAGACGGGCCGAAGGGAGCGTGACTTGGGATTAGTCCGACAGTGGCGCGTGCCACACAGGTGGCTCTTTAAAACTCACTTATCTGCCTCCTTCGCTCTTTTGCCGCTGGAAAACCGGAATCAGAAGCTCGAATCTTGCCGAAGAACTTTACGTATTGTTTATTCGAGACGATCGGGACTTGTTCTTGCAACGGTGCATTTTAATTTTATTTTTCTTTTTTTGTTCAAATGCACAGAAATGCATAAACGAGAAATATATGTGAAATATATAAAATAGATATAGAGTTTATGATCTAAAAGAAAGAGAAACACATAGATGTGATAAATATAAATTTTTTAAATACGTAAAGATGAGGATATGTTATGTACATTTTGAATTATCATTATTGAACGCGTGAAATATTATTGTATAGAGAATACAATATTACAAGAAAATTAAAAACAAGTACACGCATCAATTCTTGAGATATTTATAAATGTTTATAAGTATTCATACGTATAATATATATAATCGCGCGCATAAATTTATAACTCTTTGCGATTTCCTGCATTTTGTCTCTCTCCGGTACACTTTTTCTTCTTTTCCCCTTATGACATTAACAGGCGCGACGGCCTCTCTCCGGATTAAATATACTGTACGAGATAAGCGCGTCGAAGCGTCGAAGCGGTTAGAAAAGTCGAAATTAATTCAGCTTAAAATAGTGCCGTCTTCCGGGGAAAGGCGGCGAGCTTTATAAATTAAGATCGAACAACCGGGTGTATTTTGTTTTATAACCGTTTTTCAGGATACCGGAATTCTGCGGTATCAGTGTTCCTCGATATGTCGTCCTTTTTACTGCCGGGAACAGGAAAATTGCTCGGATCGTATACGCGGTGTGAGTTCAAGACTGGACACGTGGCTAATTGTGATAAATATCTCGAGACTTAACTGTATGAGGAATAACGTATCGGATATGTATATGTATAAGTGTACTTGGTTTCTTCCTTCGCGAGCGAACTTACGCGCGCGCGCGCACACACACACACACACACACACACACATACACACACATATATTCTTGTCTCTCGCTCATGTGTGTATTTCACACAGGCGCGTGCAACAAGCCACTATTTTATTGCAGGTGACTCCGCGATATTCCGTTGGTACTCACTTACCTGTCCTCGCGTCTCATTCTTTTCTTTGCGAAAAACCGGAATTGGAAGCGCGATCTTCACGCGCGCGAGACGAGCCAATCAACCGGCCCGTCCGAAGAGTCCTAATTGAGCTCCTGAAAGAAACAGAGACTCTACGCCAGGAACTATATTACCGTGTATATATATCTCACTGGCTTACCGTTACGCGTTTGTACAATTCAAAAGCAAACTTATCGGTAAGTCTACCGCGCGCGCGCATGCATTCATTCGTTTTATTAATACATCGGATACACTTGGAATATTATTTCAACCCGGGCGCAACACGTGCGTTAACTCCTGCGCGTTTGTAAAACCAACGTATTTCAATACGTACACGTCCTCAACTCAAAGAATCACAGTTTTTTTTTTTTTATCAGTTCAACTTATTCCGGCAGGTAATTACTCCCAAGCGTTTTCAGAGAGGAATACACGCGGCGATACGTTGCTACACTTTACAGCTGTTTCTTGGACATTTCCTGAAGACAGTTCTCCGTAGTCTCGCACGCGCGAATGTTTCATTAAAATGATAAAGCTTGGCGTATTCAGATATAAGTGAAAATGTAAAATCTGCTTTGCGCGAAAGACGCGCTTAATGGAACGTGTCGAATATATTGCAGTTGAGTTCTCAGAAAAACTATAAAAAAAGAAATGTGTGAAACGCTGTTGGAAACTTTTTTTTTTTTTTTTTTTTTTCAATGGAAACATTCAGTGATCGCAATAAAAGAGAAGTGATTACAAGACACTGCTCTCTGGAAACACCGTGCAACTTTTTAATTCTGTACGGACTCCCACTCTTTTTTTTTGCTTTCGTTTCCTCTCTCGTCGTCTCTGTGTGTGTGTGTGCGCGTGCGCGCGCGCTAATATATAACACATCTCAAGATTGCCGTGTATTAGAAGAGAGGTCCGTTCGCAAAGAAAACAGTATACCCGTGCTCACCTGTTACACCCACGCGATAGCGCGGGATATCGAGACATTCGCGCACGTACGGACACGCAAGGGAGCACGTTAATGGCACGTGCCACAGGTGGTTCTTCGAAAGCCACTTATCCACGAAAGCCGCACGTCTCTTTCCCTTTTACTCGGCCGGCTGGCCGCTCTCGCGCAACTTATATTTACCTACATAAAGTTCCTCTGCATGACGGAGTCCCAACAACTGAAAGAGAGAACTGGAATTACTTGACCCGGCCTGCGTGCAGCAGACAAACCGCTGTGCCGTCGATCGGAGCAACGCGCTATCAGACACGGCTGCTATACAGCCTGCGAGTGTAAACGTATTTGCGTACATATATATATATATATATATATACATATATATGTATATGTATATGTATATCTCACGTGGGCTGCTCTCTCGCCATGCTCCAGTAGGCTCGCGAATTTTTGTTCATTAACAGGACACCGCGCACGCTGCGCCACGGATTGTCGATCACCGTATACTATGTACTCGGTATCGGCGTCGCTGTACTGATAGCGATGCTCGCTTTCTACCGATTGACCATCGATAGGAAGAAGAGAGTAAATGACTCAAGACGAAGAAGCGGTATAATCATTTATATTTATGCGTGTGCGTATTTCACTCCGGACAATTTTCTCGGAGACCGTAGGAGATTGTAAAAATACTTAGAACGAAGAAAAAAAAAGAACGATTATCAATCTTCAAGAGTCACTCGTTTTATGTAGCGGTTAATATTTCCAATCACACGCAAGTTTTGAGAAGAAACATTTATTTAGCATTGAAAGTCGCGATGTTAATGATCGCGTAGGCGTCGTCGTACCAGCGAATGTCTCGTATTTATGAGACATTCTGCATACCGTATTAATGTAAATACATGTGTTCGCGATTTGCCGGTCGACAACGCGCTCGTGTAGCGGCCAAATATGGGTAATGGGGTTAATGAGCGAGAAAAAAGAAAACAAGCCTTCCAGTTGCTCAAAAAAACTCGATCGGACACGCGCGTGTTGATACAATAGCATTTTTTTCTGCGTTGATGTCAAATGTATGGGAGGGTGTGTAGTCCACGAAGACCACCTTGGAATACACAAAGATGGGGTTGTAACGCGCACTACTAACTGAAAAAGGTGTCGAGTAATTTGTTACAAAAATTACAAACAATTTTTTTAATTAACGGTTTTTCCTCGTTATTACTTGTTTAATTTTTATCGCTCGAATACAATGTGAAATGCGATGGGCGCCATGTGAACGGGAAGCAGTTCTCGCGGTTTTAGAGGTGGTAAAAAGTACCGAAACATTCCACATCGCAATCCGGATCAGGTTTAATAAACATGACGGACAATCGAGACGCCGGCCATCCTGCGAAAACTGAATTGTTTCCTCCTGGAGCTTCCCAGGATTCCAGCAGCAAATTCCTGGCGAGAATGTTCGCTTATGGACCGAGGAATTGCATAATGTATTGACGTTTTCGCGTGAGAGTTCGAAGCTGAGCGCGTTTCACGGTTCTCTCGCACTGTCCCGTCACAAATACTCATACAACGAAGGGCACGTATCTTCTTTGGGAATAGATGTATACGTGCACAAAACGTAGAGAAAGAGATAGAAGAGCGAGATAGAGATAGATAGATAGAGAGAGAATAAGAAGAGAGAGAGAGAGAGAGAGAGAGAGAGAGAGAGAGAGAGAGAGGAGAGAGAAGCGTAGTTGGAGTTGTTCCACGCTCGAGCAATTCCTTGATGCATATTGTCACGCGTTGTTAAACTCCGAGAGTACCGCCATTACCAGTCAGTTGGGGAATCGACACTGAAGGCAGAAGAGTGGAAGCACAAGGTGCGGAAAGTAGCTGTATGTTTCGTCAGCTACTGCACATCGCTACGGAGCATCGCGCGCGCTTCTCCGACTTAGTTAAATTGCGACTATGTTTTTTGGATCATTACTTATTTTCGTAAAAAGAGTCTACATGAATATCATCCCCCTTAGGTTTCTTTCCTCTTCAAAGTGATGATTACAGAGAAGGCATACTTAATGAATATCCTTAACAGACTTCGACATCGTCGGTTATTATTCGACGTGAAGCCAACTGTAATTGCGAACATCATTGCTCACTTATTAGAGCAAGAATTGACAACGTATTATGTTTAAATAAACGTAACGAGACGTTTTTTCTATACGTTCGCTCCGGCAGAGCTTCGGCGTGCGGTCCCGCCGCGGCGGGTCCCATGAGAGGATTCAGTTAGTAAAGTACGCGAGCATTCAGGGCGGCCGTAAACAATGGTTTCAGCGAGTGCGTACAGGCCACGTTCCCCATCACTCGGAAGAACACTGATGGCCGACTCCCACGGTTTCGCAGAGACGAGTCTAAGGCCGGTCTTTACGCGTACTTTGGCCGTCCACGACTTGCCCATCTTGCTTTACTTAAGGTTGCCTTGTGGCCCAACTCGGGTTGACCGTTTCTCCCTCGCCGAACGATCATCGCCTGCCTCTTACTCGACGTTTACTCACGTTTACTCGCGATGTATTATTCCCTCGCTACATTCCAACCTCGGAAGATTCCGCGTCGCTGCTGGTAGCACGAGCTCGAGGAGGAGAAACAGGCCCCATTAGGAAGCAACGCTAAACAATCATCCCTCGCGCTCTCATTTGACGATAAGCTTTACCGTCAATATGAAGGAGAGAACTCGCCGAGAGGGAAAACTACAGAGAAAAATTGAGAACACAATTCCGAACGTTTTTCCTCTCATAAATCTACTTTGTTTCTTGTTCTATCTCACTCGGCTGAAATCGTTCGATTCTCGTTGCGATCAAGGCGGCCGGAATGATTTGACTTTTTTTTTCGACTGCGCGAACAAATTGTAAATTGCATGTTCGAAAAACTCTTTGTATTAAATCAAGAACACTTGGATTTCTTACATGCTTGTGAGTTTATATTATTTTATATACGATAACACACACATTTAAATACAACCGCTTATGAAGGCTACGAAGGCTCAGTATTTTGAATTTAATAAAGAACTTTTCTCTCTCTCTCTCTCTCTCTCTCTCTCTCTCTCTCGGCAAAAGACCTTAAAAAACGATCGATTTTGCTACGTAAATCCAGAACCTGTCTTTTTTTTTAATCATCGCCAACGCGAATACAAAGTATGTATAACACTTTTGCTGAGGCGAACAGTTGTTGACCGCAAACGATCATGATCGTTGTTTCCAGTCTCACTCCCACGCATTATGAGATCCGCGTGTTTCGCGATGTAAAACGGCGGAACGCGGGAGCAGTTTCGAATTTCACGGATGACCGCCTGATGACGATTGGTGCATTCGACGGTTGCTCTCTCGGCTAAGACCTCGGCTCTTTTGCTCCCTCTCCTCCATCTTACAATTCAGTGTAATGGACTCCTGGAGGTCCGCGGGAAGAGGAAGAAGTTGCATTCATTTTTTTTTATTTTATACACAGCATGCCTTCGCGGAACACAGTAACCCATATATGTATAAAGAATTTCTCAAGACATTGCCGAGACGTTGCGCGTTGATTTCAATCAAAAACTAGAGCGGATGATTTTTAGAATAGAATATTATATATTGTCGATTATCTTCCGATAGAACAATCTGACAAATGGATCCTTTCGCGGTTGGACAGCGATGATAAATTTCTGTTTTTTTTTTTCATCGTGGCAGCTGCAATGCGCGTCGCGGGAAATTGTATATAATCGCTCAAACTGTAGACAAACGTCAGCAACAGCGTGGACGAACTTATATACACTCCATTCATCCTTTCATTCATCTAAAAGGATTCTACACCTTGTGCCTCTCGCAGGCTTCCAACCTAGCGGTGTCGCTCTCTCCGCGGCGGCTTCTTCTCGACGTAATAAGCAAAAAAGATCCCCGGCCAGGTCATTACGTAGAAGGGAACGAAGAAATTATCTACTGCGCGCGTAAAAAGCGTGGCAAAGGCAATTCCATCGCGGTTGGACCACCGAGACTTATTTTTGTGGTTCGGCCTGCCGCGCCGCACGGAGGCCTCTCGACGGGTAATACGCCTAGATCAGCTCGGGACTTTGTCTACGGTATTGTTGCACCATTGATCCGAATGCGAGTCACTGACCGAAAATCCGTGCCCGTTGCTCCTCGACTGAAACCTAGACTCGTCTGCGTCTACACTTCTGTGTCCTTGTAAGAAATTCCAGCTACGACAAAAGTCGCTCGAGGATATAATCTCAAGTGTTTCTTTTTTTTTAGGAAATATTTTCTCAACGAAATATCACAACTGAATTAATTAAGAAAAAAGTAGTTTGAAATTAAAAATAGATGGAGTTTTACGAGACAGGTGGGTTAAGTGAGGCTTGTGGCTTCTCTTTTTTTTCTTGACTAGTCATATTGAATCGTAACGCTCAGAAACAAAAAACAACGTGAATGCGATTTTATTTTACAATTTACATCGAAATAAATTAATTTTCAAGTATTTTTTTCTTTCCAGGCAACGAGGAGTCGATCAAACGCCTCGTCTAACTCGGCAAAGGTATTGTCCGAGATAAAAGAGGGTGGTAGGGAACGAGGGTTGGAAGCAGGGTGGCGTGCTATGATCAGCATGGAGCTTCCGGTACACGCGACGCAGCATGGTGCCCTACACTTGGGGGTCGGAGTCGGGGTCAATCCGGGTGACCCAGCCGGAAGTACCTTAGCCGCCATTCACTCGCATCCCCAGGACCCTCTAGCTCTCCACCATCACAATCACAGCGCTGCAACTCCCGGAGGTATGCATGAGGACTCCAAGAAAAAACGTATGTTTCTTCTTACGAATCCATTTTCTGTTATTATGTTAGAACTTTAAGGCGCAATATTGAGCGTAATATTAAATCTTCAATCCAAAAAGAAACAAACAAGGAAAAATCGAGCAAAATTAGATTTTGTGTGAACGCAAATTTCGCCGATTATAACAAATTTAATACAGTTCGAAACAAGTAATATGAATACTAATGTATTCCTTATTGTATTACATATTTTTTTTTTAATATTATGCAAAAGTACGTACGCAACTTCTGCGATGCGAGTTATTGATTTTACGTACCGTGTCGTTCGATACCGCAATAAATTTCTTCTCACTTATTGCGCAACTCAAGCGATGATTATTCCGCTTACCATTCGCTAATGCGATTACTCGATATCAAGAAGAGAAAGCGATACGTTACAATGTGATCGTGCGAGCGAGAATCAAGTACGTGGCGAGGATTAAAAGTGCGAACACGGTGCACATAGGAATGTCGCAGGAACAAAAAAGTGCGGGCACGTGCCTCGTGAAGCGCGGGCAATAAATTGTCGTCCGCGCGCGGCGACGTTTCTATTACTGGCGAGACCCGCGCGCGCACGATGACGGTGCATCCCGTGTGTTTGCCGAGTCAATCCGGATTTCAAAAATCCGTTGAACGCGCCTCCGATCGCGCCGTTTCCGACACGGTTAGCCGCGGTATTCCGCCAGATAACTCGCAGAACAAAGATTCAGATTAATTCTCGATGTATCTCTCAGAAAAATTTGATAAACACGTTTCACGAGCGCGCTTCTCTGCACGCAACCATTAATATCCTCGAAACAAGCTAAACACTTGAAAACGCAAAAAGATCGCATTCTCGATCCCGCAATTATCTCCTGTCGTTTATCATCATTACGGTGCTATAAACCGCAAGCTTATTAAATCCCCATATCAACGTACGTATCCAACGGTGCAACGACATTACCGTACCGGGAGACAACCCGTGAGCAATGATTCCTTCATCGAAGACCGGCGGAACGAAACTCTAACATGAAAGAGTTCCTTGTTCCGTACGGAACAATCGAGTTAGCTGAACTCTCGCTCGTCGCAACAACCAAGTTTTCGAACGCAGGACGTGTACACGCGTGACATGAGCGAACACACGCTTGGTATTGTTTTAGAATAAACGTTTCGGTTTCTCGTTTGGTTTAGAAAATCGTCGCGGATATATTTTCGAAACACACGACGGGATCATCTTCTAAGCGGTAGTTTCTTCCGACCAACGGTTGATTGCACCGACGTGAAAGCTCATTGTCTTCCTTCGTCTTCGTCTTCGTTTTCTCGAATGTGTGCGCGATGAGAAAGAGAGAGACGGTGGTGGCTGGTTAAGGAAGATAAAAGGCTGCCGCCGTGGTAGCAGCCAGTGACGCGGCATGAGTCATAAAGCCAAGAAGAGAGATGAGTAGAAGACACTCGAGACAGTGGTCGTTAAATCTAATGATATCAACGTATTTAACCGAGAGAAATGTGGATCAATTTTTTAGGAACACATGCGCATCTGACACATTGTGTATCAAGAAAATGATCTCTTCTCGCTCTTCTCTCGTTATTGATAAATATATAAATCCAAACAACCCCATCGCACAACTGGTTACAGATATTTTATTGTTTTTTAATAAAGATTCTCTCAAAGAAACTATTTCTTCGCACACAGCTGAGTTTTAATCTCTTTTGCGCGAAAGTTATTCTCTCCGTCGCGCGCACGCGCGCTCGAGTTCGCTCATAAAAAAAAAATAAAAAATTACATCACGGCGCAAAACGTGTGATTGACAGAACGAGAGAATCCAATATAATATATATTTCGCAATGTGTGTACGACGAAAACGCATGCACGTGCTGTATACTTGTTTGCCTGTATAGGACGGCGTTCGGGACGAGATAGCAACGGTTATTTATGGGGTTAAATAAAGGAACATTGCGCGATCGCGCGATACAAGGCCTCCGCAATACAAATAGGTTGCCGTGCAGGTTGGCATTGCCGAGCTCGCGTTGCGAGTCGTCATGATCCGCAATAAACGCGCAAACGCTAAATCCTTTTGCGAGGTGCAACCGTCTCTCTGCTCGCGATATTCTTTATCGGAAAGGTAGCAAATCTTCCTACGGCGGGACTTCTGCTCGCGACAGATTTATATCTCAAGATAAACACGTACGCGAAAGTAGAATTAAAATTCCACGCCATATTCTATAATATATTTTATTTGTAACGATACAGAATAACATATAATCAGTCTTAAGTAAACACACATACACACATACACACACACGTATATAAAATATATTACACGTAAGCATATCTTACAGTTTTGCATTAAGATATATTTTATTTGTTATATTTAACAGAGAGACGTCATATCAGATTTGCGTCTTAATTAAAACGAGATGTACCAATAAATAAAATGGAGAAACACATACAGAGCGCTGTTAGATTTTCTCGTTGTTGATTTGAGTGTTATTACGTGTGTGATACTGATTAAATCTCAGTTACTCATCTCTTCGGATTTCAATTTCACGTCTTAATTCTCTTTTCTTTTTTCTGTTTCGAACAGATGACGGCGGCCACGGGATGAACCAGGACGGTGAGTGAGCTTCTGATTACAGCGCGTGCACGCGCGCGCGCATACAAGACGGAGAAAAAAAGACGGGGAGTGCAATTTAATTTTTTGTGCAAGTCGTCACGTTTTCCTTGACACAGCGCCGAGATTAGGAATGAAGCGGTCGCAGAAAACAAAATAAAAAAAAACAAACAAACATGATGCAAACGAGAGCGTAACAATAAACACCGTCAGACTATAAGCGTTTATTGCGAACCGTTATCGAAACGCATTTATCCCGTTATGATTGACGATCGTAATGATTAAACAGCGAGAAAGTTATTCTGAAATGTTGCTCTTATCGATAAGTTTTCAAGATCGATCGCGAGAGAGAGAGAGATCACCAATTATCTCTCTACCTCGTCGCGCGATTCCGCGCGCGATGCGGAATCAACCAAACGATTCAATTGCCGTCGGTAACCGAACAAGACGCGCGCGCGCGCGCACACGTGCACTTCGTCGAGCTTCACATTAAAATCCATAACGCGATAAACAACGATCTGAAGCGCGCGGGGGATTTTCGGTGATGCGAATCCGAACGTGCAGATGTTAATTGGATACGCGCGATGATACGAGACTCCGTAATTTACGATGACGCATCGTTCGTCCAACCTTTTCATTACTAAATTGAAATTGCATTAGATTTTGATTAGCTCGCATCTTTGATTCACAGAGCTGAGGCTCTATTACAGATGATGTAAAGATAACGAAAGAAGTCTGTGTGCTCGCGTGTAAAGAACTTAACCTTGTTATAACCCCGCGGCGCGAACACGTCCGAAATATACACACACGCGCTCTGTATCACAGCGCTTTCGTTCTTTTTTCTCTCCCGAGACGGGATCTCGCGCGCGCGTGTTAAGAATGTCCCGATCGTTCTCCATCTTCACTATTCTTCGCCGGACCAGACGAATAGTCTCTCGCACGATATCTCTCGTATCCCCAAAGTGCGAGCAGGATGCCCTGGCATCGCTTACGCGTGTGATGTTCGCGTGTAATTTATGCCAATGACTTACACGCCTCGCCGCGGTAGGTAGGGTAGGAGGAGATACGGCGCTCGCTGGTAATCATGAGGTTTAAAAGGTAAACGGTCGCTATAGGTGTTGGGGAACCCCAGACGTGGGGGCCCCGTAGGCCCTGCCAGCGCGCTCAATATTCAACAGGTATTTACATTCGCAAATTGTTTACGTCAGCCCACGATGAAATCTGTCAGAATTTCGTTCCGTCGGCAGCTCCACGGAGCTCTCTCTCTCTCTCTCTCTCTCTCTCATTCTTTCTTTCCTTCGCCTTGTCTCTTTTCGTATTTTCTTCTCCTATATCATCTCCTCTTCTTTTTCCTTCCCATACTTCCTTATGGGAGTACTTCATCTCCAGTTTTGCCCCATCCTTTGCACACTCGAGAGACGAAGGGACGATCAACTCTCTTCTTTCTCGCGTTCACCTCCCTCCCACAGAGAGCGCATAATTATGTGGATATTAATCAAACGCCGCACGTGTTGGGAACAAATCTAGCGAGAACTTTGTTAGATTTGTTGTTTTTTTTTTTTTTTTTAATCCACTTTGATCGCACGCACTATCAAAATCTACACAATAGCGCGTTAAAGCGTTTTAACGCATTAACATTCTGAATGTACTTTTCCGCGATTTTTCCATCTCGCTCGCAAGATTGAGGCTACAGATAAGTCGGGCACCGGTCAAACGTTCGTTCGGCGCAAACGCGCCAAACCAGTTTACTTTCCTTAATACCAAACGATTACGCGAACGTTAAAAAAAAAGCGTCGTAACCTGCAGCGCGAACTATCCACCACTTGGTTCAATATCTGAATCATATTGATTACCTCAAAGTGAAGAAACATAAGTAAAGGGGTAAAAAACCTTGTTGCAATTGAGATTACGTTTCAAATGACGTCCAAGTTTTGCAGGTAATAGAACGTCACTTTATTTGTCTATTTTTCTTTGAACAAATTTCTCGAAAAAAGAAGTCGTTTGTGTTTTTCTATCAATTATCTTACGATCAATTGATACAAATGGCGTTAATCATAAGAGAACGAACTATCTCCGTAAATTAGAACAGCAAAAATTGTAAATATTCCTATGCGAGCGCTCTCGACTCGTGAGAAACTGAGCTAGATTTTGCTAACACGCGAAAGAAAACTCATATTCAATGTCTTCTCTTTCTCTCTCTTTCTCAAAGCGCCAATATCTTCTCTTTTTCTCTTTCTCTCTTTCTCAAAGCGCCTTTACGTTTTTACGCTATCGAGTATATTGGCGTTAGTGTTGTGCAGCGAAGTCCTCTTTGCGAGGTCGAGACAGCGGCATCCATGGAAGCTCGCGCTACTCTTCCAGAGGACTCAGGAGAGAGACCCGGGGTTACATTAACGTTTATCGTTGGTTATTAATACGGCGCGGATTACGCGCGGCCGTAAGTACGTCACACGTATGTGTGCGCGCGTTGTACATACATTGCAAGCGCGTCTGTGCGGTTACGCTGGCCAGTCCTAATTATAGCGTAATACAAGCGCAATCGTATGCCGCGCGCTACTCGGCGCTTACGTAATCTCACGATAATGCGGCTCTCCGTGAGTGGGACCTGTACGCTCTCGCGAGTACGCGCGGAGAGCGTGAGGTTGCATTCTTCGACTGCCGATAGAAGCATTCGCTCCTGTTCGTAGTAAGACTCACCCGGGATGAACTCGCGTTATCGCGTTATCGTTCGCCGGAATAATAACATCGAACAACGTGCGCTCGCGCAGTATTTTTGTCAGAAAGTAAACGTCATTATATCCAGACATTGCGATTGTATCTTCCCGTAGTAGTGATCACGAAATCTATTGGCAGTGGCTTTTTCGCTCGAAAGTTTTTAAATTTTTCCACCGCGCGATGTACGCAACAAGTGACACGTTTCGTACGCGAGAGAGCAGACAAGAGGCAAACGCAAGAGACGCACGCGACGCTGTAATTGCACAAAATTGCGCACGAGGTCTAAGCGATTATTAAGATCAACGTGTCTTCGCGCTAGATACTCGTTTGCACGACGTGTTATAATTGAACGGTACGGTTCTCCCTCCTCCCTCGTTTCTCGACGTTTTTAAATCAGAATCACATTCTAAAAAATCTATAAAAATCTTCGACATGTTTCCATTGCGACGCGTAACTCTGATAAAAATATGTTAAAAAAAAAAGAAATCGATGCTTTCTCCGTCGCGCTCGTGTTCGAGAATTTAAGCACGTAAATTAATTGAGAGACTTGTATCAGCGCGAGAATTCATTAGGATCGGGGACTGGAATTAATTAACCAATTACTTAAATACACGCGTTATGTAAAGTCAGAGTTGAAACGTTGAAATGTCGCGCCGGTTGCACTCGAATAAAAAAATATCTAACGCGATAAAAAAAATAAAAAAAACAAATAAACTACTAGTTACTAGTTTAACGAGTCGATATCAAACTGCAGAAATTCAAAGATATTATCTGCTTAATTTGGTTGCGCAATTTTTTCCTCCCATCCCCGAGAGACGAGATGCCGGCGGTGTGAACGATTCAGGAAGCGAGGTCAGCACCCTGCCTCTCTTCCTCCTTTCCTTTTCCCGCTTGTCCCGATTAGCCGGGAGTACGGCGTAGCCGATAACATCGGGAGTAGCCGCGGCGATAACGGACTATCGCGGCTCCCGGCTGAATCACCGAATGCACTTCTTAAAGGTCATAATATTCTGCTGCATTTCTGCTATCGGTTCTCTATCCGACTTGTTTCTCGCGTCCGAGAAGACCGTTTTCGCGATGACAATTCGCTCCCGCGCGTTATTAATGACGTCGAGGGCGAGATCGTAAATTGCGCCGGACGCGATTTATTTCAGTTTATTAATTATTATGCACGCGCGCGGTAGTCGCGAGAAAATTTCAGATGGCGCGATATCGCCGGTATAACTCTCCTTCAAAAGACAGTTTGTTTCGAGAGAGCGACTGGATATACTATTCTGTGCGCGAGCGCGAGATAAGCGGTTGTTTCACAAATATAATTTTGTTTTACTGTTTGTATTCTCCGTAATTTTTCAAATCTCTTTTTGTTCTCAACATCCGGTATCGCATCGCCCATAGACACGTCTCTCAGCGCGGCAGGAGATACTTGTAACCAGCCGGTTAAGAACATTCCTGGTCGATGCGACAAAGTAATACAGCCGGTTCGAACAAGCTCTCTAATCAACAAAACTGTTTCTCTGTCGACTCGTATACCTGATGCACACGCCGCGTGTTCGTGTGTATGTTTTATTCGCCTCTCTCGCATAAGTGGTACGTGCAGTACCACGCCCGCGCACGCAAGAACTCGCTCCAAGTTCTCGCTCGCGAGAACAGAACGAGAGAAACGAGGAGAAAGACGGAGAAAGGTGCGCGCTCGGCCAATGATTTGTATTGCTAAATAACCAGCGCCAGTTGTCTCGAGAGCAGTTGGTTTAATGACGACCGTGGGGGAGCCGGGGCAAAGGGAAACGCGCGAGTTTGTTGTAACCACGCGATGTGCACATTGCGTACATACGCGCGGGCGCGTTCTTCACGCGAGCGAAGATTTGAAAATTCAAATTCTGTCGATCGCGCGTCACCTTAAGCCGCCGGATCAACCGCATAATTCCTCACACCAAAGCCGTCGCGTACGTCTATCTGATATTTTAATGTCGACAGCACGTATGCGGAGCGGTCGGAAAAAGTATGCGTGTATCGCGTATATAGCGACGGGATATAAATGTTGCTCAATTGAAATTCCATTCTCTATACCTCGCCGATGTATAGATTATGGAAAATATTTCTATATATATATATTGATATATTTTAACACACTCTTGATGTAATGTCGCGATTCGCGATGTTTTACGGGAGCTGCAAGACGAAGTACTCTCAACGGCTCGATAACTCAAAAATGATCACGATATTTATTCGCAAATCACGTAAATAGACGCGCGAGGATTTTTGTTTTATTTTTTGTTTTGCGTCGTTGCGCGAAAAATCAAGATTTTGATCCTGTAATAAATGAATACGCGACTTGTCGACTCGATACACGAATAGAGATTACGAGAAGGTGGCTTCCGCCTAGGAATCCGCTTCGCGGAGACTTCCTCTCTTCTCCGGCACCGTCGGAGAGACGTTGGAGATAGAATCTGTACAAGTCCACGTGTATATATACCTATATAATAGTCGCACACGCGGAGCGTAGCACACGCCGCGCTAGTTCTCCACCGCGTATGTATCAATACACGTGTATGTGTAATCTTGCACACAGACGAGGGTGTGGCTGCTCCGCGCAACGGTATCATCGTAGGTGCGCGCTGGTCCTCAGGACGAAAATATATATCTTCTTGTTCGCGTCTCGACGATCGTAACCTTTTCTCGCACGTCATACGTGAGTGACTTCGGATAGCGGACGGCAAATATATGTCAACTTCTCTCGATTTTCAAGAGAACAAGAAATTTAACATTTAAACTTCTCTTATATTGTTTTTTTGTTTTTTAAGCGCAGAACACGTTTACAATTTCCGTAATGTGATTGCGGCTGTGCGTGGTGGTTTATCTATGAGTAAAAGTCACACAGAGTTCGATTTTAAGATCCCCGAGTCTACTTTCGCGTACCTTCTCGTTTTAACCTGCTTTAAGCGCCGCTGATCGCGTTCATGTGCGTGCGAACAGAAACAGATATACAGCCGCAACCGGTACCTGCCGCTTCGCCAATGCAAACGCCGGGGGTTCGTAATGCTCGAATATCGAGTAGCACGCGGATATACTTGCGCAAACAGTCGGAGGAAGTCGCAATTGCGAGATCGGCCGGGGAACGAATATGCGCGCTTGCGAGCTATTGAAAATATGTGTGCTGTATACTTTAACGGTTTCGCGTGCTAATAAATAACACGCACTATCAATAGAAGAGAAGGTGGTAATATGACTCCCCATTTACATTTTGTACAATAACTTTATTAATATTCAATATTGTAACTGGAAACCAAACGGTTAAGTTACTTTTCAATGTGTTGTTCAACAAGACTCTAAACATGAAGTTACGAAATATTTACTGCTCAAAATGTTATTTAGGAACAAAAAATATTTGACACCGTTACATAATGACTAGACAAAAAATAAGAATGGTAGTACGTGGCTTTTTCACCTTTAATATAAAATAAGTCAAACAAATTAATTTTGTTAAGGTACGTTGCGCTACAAACTCTAATTAATAAAAGTCAATTGTTAAAAGACATAGAAAAGAAATAGAAAGTCTCGATCGTACTATCTCATACTGATTTTTCATTCTTATTATTTCTTCACCGTATTACAGAAAAATTTATTTTCAAAAATCCTATACGTATTTGTCTTTTAAGTAACACGTGTCTAAATTTCACAAGCTAAATATTTTGTATTCAGTTTTATTGTATCCGGGAATCATATTAGCAACGTGCCGTGTTACCGTTCAATCTCGCGTTATTCTAATAACGCCAAATTAAATATTCAATAACGGAAAAAAAAACAATCAAGTGCGATAGTATAAAGCTCGAGAAACGAGGAAGTGTGTAAAATTAAATGGCCGAAGTTTATTTTGAAAATGTTTGCAAATTACTTCTCCGAAGTAAATATGCACTTGTAACGTTACCTATTATCTATTGGCACGTTAACGAGACTGCGTAACACACTTAAACTACTTTATTCAACGAGTGATCACTAGAATTTACCATCTAATAGCCGAGATATCAAGGAAGACCGTATTCTACAGGGTCCGTATTACCACCTTCTTCTCTGCTGAATAATAATCTTCTGTTAGCGCGTCTCTCTTCCTCTCGTATTCCGTAACAGGCAGGAAAACCGGGAAGTGTTATTTCATACGATGTATATATATAAAAAAAATATATATTATAAACAATTCCTCGACAGAGAGGTAAAATACGAAAATGTTTCCGGACGTTGCCCTGTGCATCGGACAGCCGCGCGCGCACAATTATTTGTTCTTGTTTCAATATCACCGTTAATTATTACGAGCTCCCTGCACGCATCCAAGTACATCATTTACGTCGAGAGATGCGTGCCGTGCATGTCTACTCTACGTTCCTTATTTCTGCGAATCTTCGTTCTTATTATTATTAATATGCTAAAGAAGATCAATGTCGACTGGTGTCTGGTCGATGACGGAAGTCGAACAGCTTCGTCTCGAGCAGCGCCATTATTAATTACCAATCTCACGCATTACTCTCGAGTTATTTCATAAGGATGAACGCTTTATTACATCGATTCGAGGCGTCAGAAGAACCTAGAACGTCACGCAAATACAATTTCGGTGCAGTAATTGCTCAATTAGTTGTCAGTTTTTGTAATCAATGTCAAACAATGTGTTAATCAATGGAAATGAAGAAGAAATGTTTTAATTTGTATTACGTTTTATTTTTTTTTTTTTTATCACGACAGTTTCTTCAATTCTTTATTATTATTTTGCGACTGAAGGAGACTCTTGTAAGAGATCGAAACATTTTGCTTTTATTGCGTACTTATATTTTTAATTTTATCAAAATATATTTAACATTTAGTTTTGCTCAAAAATCTGACCTTTGTTATATTTCATTATACTTATTTGTTGTGATCAAAGTTAATTACGTCGCGCCATCATTAATTAAAGTGTGTAGAACGCTCGCGAAAACATTGTTTGAAGAAAAATTGGAAAAAAATGTCACGTTTGTTAAAAGCTCGATTTCGTCCACTTTGTAACATCTTCATGGAGGTCTCCTCTGGAGGCGGATTATCCGAGTCGTTCATAGCCGGTTCAGAGCCGGCTAGCCGGAGTAGTCTGTGGGGCGCCAGAGCATGACGCCATTAACGTAACGAGGCCACACGTTGCACCCTTGCGAGCACTGAACTATATCAGCCCCGAGTGCCCATGTCGCACCAATGGATTCCTAGACCTAGACCTCCATCGAGAGAGCCGGCGATATCTAGCAATTATACCCGGTATACCAAAGGTATACGTATGTACGGTACGTGCGTTATGTATGCAGGTACGCTTCGCCGGTTTCGAGTGCATCGACGCTGATCGAAATCGGCCGTCGTGGCTGCCAATAAAGCGATGAAAGAGTCGTTGCGTCTGTTTACAAGCGGGAGCGCACGTGCGTGCACCACGTGAGCTCGCGCGTTTTTCCACCTGAATTGATTGCGAACTAGTTTTCGATCATCCAACCATTCAATCGCGCATATCGCTCGCGAAGGTATTCATAGCCGTCACGGTTTATCCACACTGTGGATCGTTATGTTCGGATTGTCGCCTTTCCCGCCAAGAAACCGACGGGAGAAACACACACGCGGACGCGTGTGTGTCGATCGATCTGTTTGCGTGCTAGTACCATTGCGTCACACAAATTAATACGAACTGAATATGACATATTCCTTCTGGCGATCTTTGATGCGAGCAAGCGATGGAGATAAATCACAGCGATACATTGCGACGTGTATATACTCCCTATAACCGATCGCATCGGCATCAACCGGAAGCGGGAACAAGCGACGAGCGGGGTCAGGCGTGGGTCGTGGCTCTACATGCTCGCAACAAATCAGCGGAGGAATCAAAAGTACGTGGCTTGTCTCGTAGTCGAATTACGGTAAATTAGCAAGAGTAAAGAGCCAGCGAGAGAGCCGGCAAGAGCCAGCAGGTACCTACGTCGAAGAGAAAAGAGGAGTCGTACACACAGGACGGACGGATGAGCAGGGGCAAACATAAATTAAGATGGGGGACTGATTATGAGGCGAGGGCAGGCTATCATTACCCGAGCCATCGTGACCGGTCGACCCTGCAGCAGCCGCGGCTGCTAAACACACCGCTCTCGCTCTCTCTTTCTTTCTCTTTCTCTCTCTCTCTCTCTCTCTCCCTCTCTCTCTCTCTCTCTCTCCCCCCTCTCTCTCTCTCTCTCTATTTATCTACGCCGGTACTCGATGTTCGCGATCCGCCTGCCTCGTGCCCTGATAATGCCGGGGTGGGAAACTGCAAATTATTAATCTCCGTTCCTTGCATTACATAGTTCAGCGAATATGAAACGAGTATTGTCAGAGAGATGCGAAACCGCTGTTCCGCGATCGTCCAAGCGCCGTCGTTAGATACTTTTCTTTCCAGACTAGTCTGGACGTAGCGGTATGAGGAGGGCACATCCACGTACAATTACAACTGTATGCACAATTATCTCGGCCGGTCGAGATTCATGAGATCCTAATTAAGGCAATTTTTTGGTTTATATAGTTTTGTGATAAGATATTCATTGTCCATTCGAGAAAAAAGAGAAATGTTTTTTATAAGACTCCTATGATATTCAATGAAAGAAAAAAAAAGAAAAAGAAATCAAGCGCTCGGGTTCTTAGCGCACAAAAATTAGTTTATTTAAACTTTTTTATCAAAAAAAAAAAAAAAAGAAAAGCACGGAAAATAGAGGAAATAAAAACTAAATATTATTTTTGTTATCGTTGAGCGACGCAAGTTGGGTGGCTAACACATTTGCGGGACGAGGTCGCGACGAGGACGATCGGAAAGAACACGGTCGAGTTTCTGCGCTAAGCTAATGCAATGCGCCGCACTGTGTACTACACAAGCGTGCACAAATAACGCAACGGAGAAAGTCCAACCACCACGCTTTTCCTTAGCCGGGAGCCAATCACGACCACCGTGTGTCCACCTTAGCTGCGTATGTCCCGCGCGAGAGGCGAGATGAGATGACGCGATAAGGAAAACTACACATACGCGCACACACGCATACCCGCGCAACATTTAGTTTTTTTTCTCTCTTTTGCTCAAAATCGCGATGTTTATGGCACGCCGTAAACTGTGTCACACTCCTCGTAATTTCCGGTGAAATCCAATCACTTCGCACTACCCGATTACGTTGATCAGATGTCGTTGTATCGGACGGATGCAACCGGTTTGAAGACCAAAAATGAAGAACGTGACATTTTTTTTCTTGCAACTACAGAACATTCTTACTTGGTTGGAAAATATTATGTTCGTTTACAAAGTCATAGTTGCGCGCACCTTTCAATGCACAAATTGTTTCAGTCGGTCAAGTTTTGCAGCCGATTGCAAACAATTATAGATCGTATCTCGGCTTCTTTGCCGTTCTCTTCTCTCTCTCTCTCTCTCTCTCTCTCTCTCTCTCTTTCTCTCTGTCTCTCTGTCTCTCTCTCTGTCTTTCCGTCGCTATGAGTCTTCAATGTTTTTCTGCATTTCCTTTTCTTTTCTCTTTCACCACTTCCGATGCAGTTGGTACGGAGAAACGGATTCGCGATTCGAGTCGAAGAAACATTACGTGTGCCGTTGGCGGTGCCAACAAAAAGCAATTTCTGCTTTTTCTCCATTTGTAATCCTTCCGCCTACGATCGGACTGAAATACCGTACGATCGTTTCGTATTAATATCCGGGCGCTTTATTTGTGGATAAACCCGTATTCGTTTCCAGATCAACATATTATCTCTCGCATTTACAGTCTATATCTGCTTACACTCGACGTTGATACGTTTTTCTGTCAAGAGTCATGCAAATGGTAGCAGGAAAACATAAAACGCGCGTCAAAAATTTCCCGCGAGTACGAGACCTGTCGCATAAATAATGTCGCAATGTAAATCGCGAACGGAATCGCGCGGTTGCGATACACGCATACATTGCTTACATTGTCAGTTATTAAGAACCCGCTAATGTTTTTGCTGAATTGATGATTCGATCCCGCGCCCAATCGACGAACGAGAAATGTTTGCACAATCCTGCTTTGATATAACGGTCATATTTGAAACGGCTCGTTCCGTTTAAACGACCAATCTACCGAGGTTGCGCGGCATCACATAAAATATTTACTGGCCATTAGCAATAAGCTACTAAGTATAATTGAGGATGTAACGCGCATATAAATATTGCTACCTGTTTTCCGAACGAGCCCTTTATTCTCGTTAATCTTCCACCGAGAGAAGCACAGTCTCAGTTTCTTTGAAGAATGCTAACAATAATGATAATAATAAAAGTATATTGCGCCATTTAAGAAAAACTGAGTTAGCCTTGAAATCTCGTTCACTTCTAATGTCTCGGTCGGATTCGAATCTTCTGCGGTTGTAAATGTTTTTGTAGAAGAATCGCTGTGACGAAATTGCCTCGTTTAGAGTTTCGCGAGAAAGACCCAACGCGATTCTCGTCGATCGACGTCGTCGAAACGACGCTGCTCGAAACGCGGTTGCCGCGAGTTTCCCCTTTGCTGTGTGTAGTTTATCGTCGAAATCGATCGCGCCGAGCGCCCGATATATTGCCGCGTTGATATATCGCTCGTTTCGCGCGCGGCACAAAAACCCTCACGTCCACTCCCCGGGCCTTGACGTTAAGAATTATCATAATCGCGCCGCGCGCCCGACGGATATAATGCGGATGATCTCCCCGCCGAGGGGCGCCGACAGAAAGTCGGATCGCAGCAACCGAGTTCCGTGTTCGTGTACCTTCGAGCTCTGCAAACACCGATCGCGCGGCCGCAACGGTGTTTTAAGAATATCTTCCCCGTCTGCGCAAATTGCGCCGATTGCTCTCATACGTGGAAATAGTTACCGAATGACCGAGTGCGCTACACAGAATTCGCGCGCGCTCCCGTATTTCGCGGCTGCGCGAAATATGCAATGCGTATGAATCACGCGCGCGTATACCAATTATCTCTGTCGACGACGAGAAAGTTCGCATATAGGTTATGTATATTTGCGTTTTTAATGGAAACATTCGTCAACGCGATTTGAAAAAAAGGGAACGTTGCGAAAATATTTTGCTCGCGAGAAAAGTACATTCAAAGTTTTTTTTTTAGAGAAATACGCATGTGGAGAAGAGGATTGGGAAGAGGTGATCAACGACGTTAGGCGCGCTGTAAAATTTGCGAACATTGCGCGCGCGCGGTAATGATTTATATTTGAAGATTCTCAACACACATTAGAGATCCACATGTTACGTATAATATACATATACATATCATTGAATCTAACACACATTAAAGCTAGAGTCGCGCGGCTTCGCGGTACTACGTGTACATTAAAACGATACCGGTAGAGTCGTTCGCCAGAAGGGCTTTACGGTAAGGGCCTTACGGTCCACGCCTCGAATGCTTTCGCTGCAAAAACAATGAGAAGCAAGAGAAGAGAAGGAGAAAAAGCGAGATAGAGAGAGAGAGAGAGAGAGAGAGAGGGAAAGAAATAGAGACAGGCGACTTTATTTGCATAACCGCAACTTGCAAAAGTCTATGATAAGTTGGTCCGATAAGGACGACCGCTTGTAATCTCAAGCTTCCGCGCTCGCGGGACGCCGTATATATATCAGAACACTACGAGAGCTTGCGGCTATTTCTGAGTAGTATTACATTGCATCGTTCCGATTAGCGCCGGTACGGCGCATGCAATAGTGCCGCAAATTTATTTGCCTTTCGATCTCGAGCCAATTATATTAATTGTGTGCGTTAACATTATTGTGTGATAATTGGAGTTGTGCGCGACTCTCGCGGAAGAGATCGCAGAAACTAAGCGATTAATTGATTTATTTTCATCTTCGCTCTTTTGTCGTTGTCGAGAAAAAGTTTGATTCGATCGTAAATTGTTTTGTTGTTTTAATATTATCTTTATTTGGATAATTGCATATATTTCAAAAATCGACAAATATAAACGCGATATGCGCGTGGCGCAACGGTGTTTACAAAGGTTTCGGTTTCACTCAGATTCATTCGCAAAGAGTTGCGGGATTATACGATATATCCGCGTGTCGCGAACAATAGCGGCAGTGTCTTAGCCGGCGGGAGATATAAGCGGACTTGGGGTTTAGGTGGCAAGTAGTAGTCTTACACGGGCGCAAGTGAGAATGCGTTCGCTTAGCGAACGTATCCGCGTACGAAGCCGCGTTACATACCGCCTTGTATACCGGGTGAAACGCGCACGTGTCGCGCGTTAACGTTGAGATATTAAAATTCTGTAAATTGATCACGTTTGAGTCGGAAACGCGTTTGAGATGCACGACCGCGAATTCTCGACGAGTGTGTGTTTCTTTTGCTCTCTGGAGACGAGACAGAGGTTAAAAATCGAGAACGAAGACGGACACCTGGTAGAGCCCGAGAGTAGAAGCAAAAACATGCACGAGGGCGCGTGCTCACACGTGTGCAGGTGACAATCTCGTTTGTGATTTTGTGTTAAACAGCTCTCGGTTGCGATCTCGCAACGTGTTCTTTGTCGGTCTTTCGTACGCTTTTTGTGCGAGAAATTTCAATTTTCGTCAGATAAAAACAAAAAGCTCTTCGCGAGAATTTCGCGATTGATTTTGTCGGTATATAATTACAACATGTACATGTAAGAGAAAACATGATTGCGCGCATTGATTAATTGTTGCAGTACGAGAACGGGCGGGAATCCGCCGTTTCCGGTCTTCAGCGCGAGTGACAATCTATTTCCTTCTTCGTGCGTTCGCACGATAAACTATTCGTGATAGAATTACCCGGCATTTCATGCGGCTTACGAGCGTTCCCTTCGCGAGGCCTCGCCATCTGCGTTGTACACGCATACCGGAGGCCTCGTTCACTCGGCTTAGTAACGCCGTCGTCCCTTTTCATATCCGCGTTAACCTCCGCGCCGTTCGGTTAATTGATCCGGAATACCACTCAAGCCTCTTAGAGATTTTTCTCTCTCCTGTTCTACCCAGCCCCCTCCTCGCCGATCGGGCGGTCGTCATCCTATCTGGAGGCAGCTCCCAGTCGGTTCGTCCTTTGACTCGACGAGCGGAATCTCAATACGTTCTATACGCGCTTCTCTCTCCTCGCGGGTTATTCCCATAGTTATCGCTGCTAGCAAGCGAGTACGCGCAACGATTTATTGGCGTTTTCATCTCGAGAGTTAAAAAAAAAAAAAAAAAAAAAAAAAAAACAAAAACGATCGCCTCGCAGGTACTTGGCAACTTTTGCGAAAAGCGCGCTCGGGAGCAACAGAGAATGTTGATCAATGAAGATGCAATTTTTGCGAAAATGTTTACGCGTCTGTTCGACGCTCGTGGGGAAACTCTTCTGCGATTCTTGAAAAGATATCTCTTAAATAATAGTAAAGATATCTCTCAAACTAACTAAAGGAAAAACATCAGTTAAGTGACTATTTCCGTGAACTTGGTCTATACAACCGTGATGCACGATACGAACATTAAATAGGCGGTGCCGCGATTTAAGGATGAGTTTGCGGAAAATCGAAGGTAGCAAGGACGGCGGGGACGATCGCAGGGTAGCGAGCAAAGGCGGTTATTTCTTAATCCTTAAAGGTAGGCCTTTAACATTACGTATGATTAACCGAGCGCTCGCAATCAGCGAACGGATCGATCCTCTTCGCGGGTCGTGCAGGATCAATGTGGAACTCGTGCTGGCGGAGCGGATATACCTGTACTTGCGTAGTCCCGAGCATATCCCCGACCATAAGAGAGAGAGAGAGAGAGAGAGAGAGAGATCGTCAGACGGCTGAGATCTGCTCTAGCGCAACTCCCCTTGCTCTCTATGACTAGTCTATAAATCTAGTAAATCTTAAACCGATAGCTGTTTTATCGACCAACAAACAGGTTGCTAATGCGCCACACTCCAATCACAGGTTCGCGTGACGCTCCGGGTAATGGAACTCCCTAGCCGATCATTTTTCCCTTCCCTTCTCTTTCTTCCCTCGTTTTTATCTCGCTTTTATTTTGGTTTCCCTTCGCCGTCTTCGCGCTCTTGCCATATGTAAACTATCTCAAGGATTGACTCGCAATTCACTATCTGTTGTAATATAAAAATATGTGATATAGAAATATGTCCATACGATAATTCCATCTATTTATTTAATATTTGCAGTTTTCTTTTTTGTAGCGAGCAAATTTTTCGAAGTTCTCGGTGCTCGCACGCGCGGAAACAACTATCTGCAATACGTGCGTACCGAGTTGGGTTGTTGCACAAAAAAAAAAAACAGCGGCACGTGACACGTGCCGCATCGCGTATATCGCGCGTGCAAAAAGTGTAATACAACGTAATTCTCGTGTATCTGAGTAATCGCGGTGCAAGCAGGCACGCGGCGAAACGCATCCAGTCATATTTCGATACGTTGTACCGGAAGAGCGTAAGAAAACCTTAAATCAATTTTATACAGCAGCTCGCGCAATTTAAAAATGCCTCTGTGGATGATTATCACGTGTATCGGAAGATACATTTTTGCAGAGTTAAGAAAGAATTGTATTAGGACGATCATGTGTAATCTTACTATTTTAAATATTTAACACGCGCCAATATGTATTTATCGTTAATATTTTATTACAAGATGAAGCGCAAAAGTACATGTGTTTTATATATATATATATGTATATATATATTTTAACTATCATATTATTAATATACAAAGTGGTAGTGAAGTATTCTAAAAGATTTAAAAAAATGATTTCTCGCACTAATTAAACATAAAAACTTCATATATTCAAAACCGCTTAGTGTCGAAGATACAAAGTTTCAAAAAAAGAAAACACTTTTGTTTTTTCAAAAATTTCGAAAACTCGAATTATTTTGATGAAACTTCGTGTATATTTAAAGGACATAAAGGTCTTTTGGGTTCCATACGTTATGTTTTTATTCAGTCAGAACTCAAGGATAAGCAGATGTTTTTTTTTTACGAAAAAACTAAGTTATTTTATAGACATGTGGTTGTATAAAGTTTTTGTCTTGAATTAGTGTGAGAAGTCACTCTTAAAATCTTTAAAAATATTTAACTATCACTCTATATATATTAACATATTATAGATGTAATATAATAACACGTTTCACACACACATACAATTAAACTCAATCTTAAAAAGTTTAAGTTTATTTCTTATCACATTACGTGAAGTAGCCTTAAGCCCAAGAGAGCTCGTGAGATTCCAACACGTTCACGTACATAATTTATTTAAGAGAACTACAGGCGTTGTAGTATGTTTCCTGTTTATCGTAAAACGCGCTATTAATTGTCACGATAAATAGCGCGGCGTCATACCCGATTCCGTAAGAGGATTAATAACTAGATAATAATTATATGGCTGCTCCGTCGCGCCACTAAAAACCGATCGTTGACCGCGCGCGTTTTATATTTCTTTTGAAGCACGTTCGAGGCGCGCGATCGATATTTACGACTTTTATAGTAAATACGCGCGCGATAAGCGCAAAACTGATTTAAACGAAGCGAGAAGCAACGGTTGGCGAAGCTTTTCGTTTGCGTCACAGTGTAATAGCTGCGCCATTATTTCAATTATACGGGATTTATGTTTGTCACAGTCACGTGTAGTATCTAATTTTTTGTTTTTTTATTAAGAAAATATCTGAAATAACGCAAAAAAGTTGATGACGCAGCACGCGCGAGAAATTTATAACGGCCACATTTGTTTTCACACATAATACGCAAATGCTTATCATGTTGCGAAACCCACAAACAATTAGAACCTCCGAGTGTGGTAAATTTTTAAAATACACTTTTCAGATTACATGAGAGAAGTACGTCACACTCTGCTTCGTAAACAAGTTATTAAAGAGAGTTTCAGAAAAGAATCGTTCATCTCTCGTCGTGCTTGCGTTTCCGTCTTCTCTGTCACCTGGCTTGGCGACCGTTAACGAACTAGAGCGCGTCGTATTGTCGCAAATTGTTCGAAAATGCATCTTCTTGCGAAGTAGAAAGCATGGCAGAAGCGAAAATCTGGCGACGATAGCGGTGCCGACCGAAACCCGCTCGAAACTTGGTTGGTTCGGAGGGGGGGAACGTAGTATGAGGAATCAACTTCCGGTCTGACGTAATGACGAGCAAGAGAATTGAGAGACTTTCGAAAGCCAAGACCTCCAATTCGCCATATTTGTCGCCGATCGCGTAGGCTACGAAACCGCAAAGACGGCTGAAGAAACGTCGTGAAAGTACGTCGCGATTTAGTTTCGTCGATCTATTCATAATGAAGTCGCTCTTCCGGGTTAAAGTCAATTTTCAGGTGCGAATAAGATCGCTGACTAGTTACAGTTTTTACGTCTCACGGTATAACTCTCGTGAGTTTTATGCTATTCATCTTGTTCTTCTGTAATGGAATCGAAAGTCGCGACCGACTGCCAATATAGAGAAATTGATAAGAAATTCTGAGAGAACTTTCTGCGGTGACGCAAAAAAAAAAAAAAGAAAAAAAAAGAAAAAAAGAAAACAACACAACTCTTTTTACTACATGTCGTTTTAATTTGTCGTTTTAAATAAGAAGAGAGAATTCGCGCGCGTTTCTTTATCAGCTGGACGGGTGAAGGAATCTTCGGGATTTTATTGTAGGAACAGTTGACCGGACGTGGATAATGGCTGGCATGATCACAGCTGAGTACACCGACCCGTTCTCCGTATTGGTACGCGGGTGTGCAATAAGCGAAATTGCGGTTTTAGGATGATAGACTGTCGCGCCGCGTTGCAAATTATTTTCGGTGAAAAGCGCGGTAGTCTTTTTTGTTCTCCGAATTGTGCAAGAAAAGGAACGCGGGAGAGGCGGGAAGGGAGGGAGAGAGGGAGGGATAGAAGGAGAGTGACGCTTTTTCTCTTTATACCCGGGCTTATTTTATGAAAGTTTCATCTTGTCGTCGGGGAGAACGCAAAGAATTAAAGGGAAAGTATATTCCGCACAGATATAATTGATTCTAATAATCAGAGCGTTGCGATGAAAATTTTACGGAAAGAGAGAGCAATCCTGATTCACGGTACGCACTCCGCGGGAAGGGAGGGGGAGGAGGGGGGGCGACACTGCGCACAAACGAAGTTTTAAATATAAGAGTGACAACGGCCGGAATACTTTGCATAATAGAAGAAGATCGATGTTAGCGATGGTTAACAATGGTCGGATGCATGCAGCGTGCGTATTTCGCTATGGCTCGTTGATTCCACGCGTGCTATGCGCATTCACGGCTCCTTATTAACAGCCGCCAACGATCATTGCGCTATTACGCGTTGTTATCACTAACAGCTATCGCAATGTTCTATTTTACTCCGACCGAATTACATCTCTTAGATCAGTAAATTGCGAGAGATATAACACGTAATATGATTAATATCGATAATTTTTCGAGTTTGAGACAGTAACAACGTCTCAAAGAGAATCGGATAAAATTATGTAATCGGTAACTTTATTATTTTATAGATGTGCGTAATGTGTTCGCGACAGATATGAGTAACGGTGCGCCGTATCGTTCTCTTGCTGAAACGTGGGTAGAACGTAAATTCGTTTACATTCTCGTATATAAACCTCACATACCTTGAAAGAGAAAAGGCCACGGTCGTAAAAGACGGGCAGCAGCAGCAGCAGCAACTGCAAGAATACCGACATCCGCGCGGCTGGACGTAAAAAAATCGTCGTGGAAATAAAAACCCAGCATAATTATGTTTACGAGCCGCGGCTGCGACAATATAAGTGCAGGAAGGAGGGCGGCGGAGGAGGCGAAGGATGGCCGGACGAGAGAGGAACTGGTCGGGAAAGAGGAGGAAGAAGCGGAGGAAGGACGAGGAAGGACAACGCGGCACTGACGTCGCGGCTGTAAAAATTGGAATGGCTGCCATGACCGAGTATATGTGAAAACTTCATAATCGCCGAATGACGCGTAGTTTTCTCGGTAATTCCGCAACTGAACCGCTCGAGGAACATAGCGATTGTGCGGCGGAAGATATAACGGCATTGCGAAACAACATTGCGAGTGTATCTACGTGAGAGATCCGTAACAAGAATTTTTCTATACAGAGAAATCTATTGTTTAATTGATTTGCGCGCGCAAAATATCGTATCGTCGAGATATCCGACTAATGTGATCTGACGACGAGCGTGGCGATTTGTGAAAAACTATCGAGGTAAAAAAAAGCGAATAACGGTTTCTATCGCCAACACCGTCAGATCTTTCTGAATAAACGCGCGACAATAATCTTACGAATTAATTGTAAAAAGTGAGAATGATTGTGCGAACGTATACGTGTCGACGAGCGTATTGAATCGACATTGTCTATAGTTTTGCAGCGACAAGAAGATAGGACAGACCGCGATTTTCTCATTATTGCACAGCTAATTGCTAATCGATTCTAGTGCTGTTGTTACCAATCGCAATGTGGTACGACCTTCGGCGAGAACGTTTGCGGGCAAAATAACGAGTCCCAATCATTTTAACGCGATAAAAAAAAAAAAAAAAAAAAGAACGACACTCGCTAGGTGTATATGACTTCCGCAAATGCTCGCTTTGATTGTTCGCTCGAGACTGGAAGTCTTTTTGATCTTTATCTCAGAAAGAAATTTCTTGAACGAGAAATTGGTACCGACATTTTTTTTAGATCGCTATATCGAGCGGATACCTCGCGATAAATAAAATATACATCTAATAAAGTAACAAGAGATCCTCTGCTATGTTCTTCGAATTTGCAAGATGTGTTATTTTGATCGCACACACGAATTACACAGATCGTAGATATCTTAAGCACTCACCGATTGCTATTTTCACGTAACGTTATTATTCTTCGAGAAGATAGGGGCGCCGTGAAATTCGCTCTGGCGTAAGAACTGAGATGTCGATCGCGTCTAACTCCTCATTTGCCAATACGTCGTGTCGCGTTGACGTCTCACTTGATCGATTTGCACAATTCAAAACTCCCCGGCTCGCAACGTGACTGTATCTACGCTTTTAGCGCATACATATCATCAACGTTCCTCGCGACAAATGTGATATTATCGGATGATACGTGTCCGAGATTGCGAGCAAATATTAAACGCGTATTCGCGTCGTCACTCTCGCGATAGCGCGCGCGCGCGCGCGCTCTCCGATCTTTCCTATCGATTTATCTTTTCCCGAACGCCGTGTTTATCTTCGTCGTAGGTGTATCACGAGCCCAATGATTGCATCGCAAGTGCTTATCGAACGGTTTACCATGCCGGACGATGCAACACTCCGGCTTCCTATACTTTAATTCCAATTTATAGAACACATCATGCGAGAGAATCAGAAACAAGCGGAGGGAGGAAACGGAACTGAAGAGAGAACGGATCAAAACGATTGTTTAATCCGGCAAATTATTGGATCGAACGAGAAGGATCTCGTCGTGTCGCAAAATTTAAATTGCACAAAGTTAGCGTACATATATCTCTTGATGTTGTGTATTCTTACATACGCTATCTCATGGTTTTGTTTTCGCTTTGCTCTTTTCAGATTCAAAAGAGCTGATTATAATTGGCGACAAGTGCGCCGACCTATCTTGTAATTATACGTAGCTATCTAATCGGATAAACTGTTGATATTAATAACGCATGAAATGTAGGTACTTTAAGAGATAACCATATTGCGGTAAACATAGCGCATTTAATGATCGTTATGATCGCGAATCTGGATATTTAGATATTTGTTTTTTTTTTTTTTTTTTTTTTTAATATAAGAGAGAGATATATAAATTTTATTTTGCTCTTCTCTTACGTCATGTAATATTTAAATAGTTAAATAATTTCGCGAAGAGAACGCGCGCGTTATCATTCGAATTAATTTTAAACGAGACATCTGATGTGTGTGATAATATATTAATAAGATAACGCGATATTATATTAATGAATGTATATTAATAAGAGATAAACATATAGTTTTGTAGATTATACGGCGTGCGCTTGTAAGAGATATCAATATTTTGTTGAACGTTGGTTTGCAGAGAAATACGAGCGAGTAAACGCGCGATTTAGCATTGCGTCGGAACGAATACCGGTGTCGTAACAGGTGGAAAGGAAGAGAGAGAATGAGAGAGAGAGAGAAAATCCGCGGGGTGCCGGGCCTAGTTGAACGTGTATACCTAGTCGAGTGTACCGTGTATCTAAGTCCTAGTTCAAGGGATTCAAATTGCTCTTCAATCTGCTGGTGCCTCGCTGCACTTCGACTGCGAGAAGCACTTAGGCGGCCCGCAGTCGGCTGAATCATGTTTCACGATCCCTCTTTACTGTCCGTACTGAAGCTCTTAACACTGTTCTCGTTCGCGCACGTATTCGCAGCGCTAAGTGGCGCTTCGCAGCCAGCAAATCGATTTCACCTTTCCACCCTCGGCAAGATCCCGGGAAAGATGGACATCCCCGTTTAAGTCGTACGACGATATTAATCTAGCAAATAGGATATTGGAAGACTACACTCTCTTGCGGTTCCGATCGGGGCAGCATCATCAATATAAGAGCAATTGAGCGCGCCTTCAATCATCCGTCCGACTTCCTAACGTTTCCATTTGTTTATGTGTGTTTCTCCGTATTAACGCGCGGCGTGATTTTTTCCACGCGAATCCGATTAAACGCGCAAACGCATTCCCGCGGTCGATCTCGACGCGTGATCGAATATATTGGCGAATAAAGGTGTGTATGATCGTACAAGAGATCGACGCGATATTTATTCCGCCGAAACACAATAACGTCGATAGGAGTCATTTCATTCGGTCATTTCACACCGCACGCACATCGGTCGCGCCGCGCGAGCTCACGACCGATGAATGATCGAATCAGGAAACAGGTGATACGTATGTTCAACTACACGGCCCGAAGGAGGAAATTAGGTTCACGGCCCGACCGATGGATTATCGTAGAGATTATGAAGCTTTAATTCGCGGCAATGAAACTCCGTTAAGAAATGACCGTGCCGCTTTACCATTACAAACACGCAAACTCATTGTCGATACAGAGAGATAGCTTGGGACGACCGAGATCTCACGCTCGACTTTGCAAGAATCGATTCGATGGAATCGAGGAACCGGGGAGGAAAAGAAGAGGAAGAAGAAGGCCGTGCGGATAAACGCGGGACGTTGGATGCGGGAGGAAAGGAGGGAGCAAGAGCGTGAGGGAGGGAGAAAAGAGTTGCCCCTTGGCAAACTCGGTGCGAACCCCCTCCGACGGATCCGATCGTCGCGTCCGTTTTCTGCGGTCGCAGCTGTCGATTGTTATTGGTTGTTGCGAGTTTTCTGCAACGGAGATTCATGGGAACTCATCCAACAGCTGAATCATTTCTGTGTCAATTAGTCAATTTTATCCTCACTTTGTCATCATCCGAGTGTGACGAGAATGCGGGAGGATTCAATAAAGCACAGAGTAAACCGCGTTTGCGAGTAAAATACGTAAAATCGATCGTTAAAAATTTTATGTACCCGACACACCGACGTTCTTTATTATCCACTAGTGAGTGGCATTAAGTGATTTTTCTAAATCTCTTTTCCGACCGCTCAGCGGAGTCGAATAGCCGCTGTTCGTCCGCGTTTCCGCCGCGGGTTTGCCGAGGGTGATGCCTGATAAACACGGACAGGCCTCGACGTGTACCTACGTGTCGGCCGTTCGAACGTAGTCACGCGAGGAGCTGCTGCCTTTTTTTTTTTCATCCATCCTCTTCCTCTATCCTCTTCGGGTTCTTCCTCCACCTTCACCTCCCTATTTCTCTTTCTCTCTTTCTTTCTCTCTTCCGACTTGGTCGGTCTTCCGCGTGCCGATTTAGACGTCTCCGCTGTGAGTATCCGATTCCGATCTAAACGAGATCCTCAAAGTACATGAAGATAACCACTCCCTTTCCTCCCTCCCTATCTTCCACCTACTATTCCATCTCGTATATACTTTTCTCGCAACGTTATAACGCGCGTACTCTAAGCAGAAAACATCTCTAAGATATCGCCCATCGATTCTCTAATAACGATTAATTACTAAAAGATATGATAAACATCCTTATTACAAAGTTACTTATTAATTGCGCACGCGAACGCACTTCGTAAATAAAGTCTATCCGCGAGTAAGTGGACGCGTGCGGAAAAACTTGCGCGGTAAATAACTAAATAACGAACGAAATTGTTCGCATAAATTTTAATATCATCGATTTTGTCACAAAAAAATGTATAAGAGGAATGCTGGCACGAACACGTGTATTATGAGCCGTGTAATGACTCTATTAGCTGGGGTGTTACCTTACGGAATAGAACGTACGGATGCTGGCACGAAGCGGATTAGGTTGTTCAGTGACAAACGATTCTGCGTTGTAATCTATTAAGTGATTTTCTTGACAATTGTCAATATTTTATCGGTCCAATAACTTTTATCGGTCCCGAAATCAAAAAATAAACAATTCGTCTTTTTTTACTTTTACTCAGCAAATATCACTTGAATATCAGTTGAAAAGTGATGTCTGGGCTAATTAATTAATCGATTTAACGATACGCGGGCGCAAATATTTTATCGGACCTGTTTCGATAAGCGTAGGCAGATCACTGGCCAAAATTACGTAAGTGTTCTTACGTAATTACACCCCGGTCAGGTCATTGACAGAACAAGTAGCCGAGTCCGCACCTTCGTCGCTTTCTCAAGACTATAAAAAAGAAGAGAGAAAGAGAGAGAGAGAGAGAGAGAGAGAGAGAGAGAGAGAGAGAGAGAGAGATCGATAGGCTTGTCGCGCGTACGAAATATTTACGTTCCAAACGTTGTAAATTCGCGGCTACACGTGAAACTTGCGCGACTCGTCATTTGAGAATTTGTATTATACGTCCCCGGGGCTTTCGTGCTCGGAGAAACCTCACGATGATGACGACGACGCGCGCGCGCGGATGAGGCAAGAGGATTTGCAAGAAAAACTTCCGCGGAGAGAAGGACACTTAACAATAAAGTCGCGAAGTCGCAACAACTTCCTCGAAACTCGATCTCAAACGATGGGAATTTGTCCGAAGTGGCAACATCATCTCGCTCGAAGGTGGAAAAGGTGGAAGAGGAGGTCGTTGCGAAGGAAGTGATTGTCGAGGAGAAGGGGAGAAGAAGCGGTCGCAGATTAGCACATTTTACTTACACTCCGCTGGTGAGGACAGCGGTGATGAATAACAAGAGATATACTATTACCGGTTTCCTGGTACTTCGATTAATTGGACGGTACAGTTAAGGGACAGGTGGAGAGAGAGAGAGAGAGAGAGAGAGAGAGAGAGAGAGAGAGAGAAAAGAGAGAAAGGAAGACGGAAGATTCACAGCGATCGCTCCAAGTGCTCTCACGGTTAATTTACTGCGACGGCTCACGGTGGATTGGGTCGGTGGTTGTCTCGTTTCGCGATCGCGACACCGTGGGTGAGGACTTCTTTCTTTTTTTTTTTTGTCGCTAAGCAATCTGCGCGACAAGCGAGCAAAAAACAACTCGACCTGTTCGCGATATAAAAATTACTCGATGGATATATTACTGTTATATCCTTCGATTTAAACGTGACTCACAAAGAGAGAGAGAAAGAGAGAGACAGTTTCTCCGCGTGTCTTTTCACTAATCCAATAAAAACTCCGACTCCGTGCTGATTGCATTCATTCTCATCGATCGTATTGCCAGCCGATATCGAGCTGATAGCCATTCTCTCTTTATTTACGGTGGCTGGCGACGCGAATGAGTAACCCCGAAGGCACGATCGCGAGAGACAACGGAGACAACGGAGCGATTTATCGCATTAGCATAAATACGGCGCGTTTCAGTGGTTTTCGCGTGTTCCGGAACGCGTTTTAGAACGGCGCGACGCTCGCCTCTCGTGAAAAATTTGTGGATTCGCGCTCGACTGATCTTACCGCTCAATCAACACCCTGTTTACATCTCCGTATTCGGCGAAGTCTCATTTTTATTATGCACGAATATATTGTACGACTTGTTTTCGTAGCAAAAGTCACTTGCGTGTGCAAAAGTGATTAAAAAAAAAAAAGAAAAAACAGCACGTTTTTTTAAATGTTATAAAAGATATCTTTTTTCATATTTGCGAGTTATAAACTGTTCTGCACGTCTTTTCTGATATCTCCGTCTTAAGACCCATTCCCGATTCAGTCATTGAGAGCTTCAGAAAGATACATGGCTCGTTTCTCTTAGCCTGTATCGCTCCTTCTATTTCTCAACGACAAGTGTTTCGCTCGCTCGAGGATAGGTAACCTCGGGGACCTTTACGATAGTTGCGATAGTTACTGCAACTTCCACTTTCTTGCTGTTCCTGTTTTCCTTGCCTTTTGCAGCCTCGCAGAAAACGGGTATCGCGTTACTCGCAATTTCCTGGTGTCCGGAGCACGCACGTGGACCAAACGAATGATTCCTTCTGGGATTTCTTGGAAGGGGTACGCACTTAACCGCACGGATACAACGGTTGTTTCGTTGCTGGATGCTTCGTTTTTGGCTCGCGCATCCAGCAACCCCACCCGACTCAATCTTGCTTCTTCTTGCATCGTTAGGCAAAAAGCAATGCACGCGGAAAGGCTATACCGGAAAGTATTGCCCGCGATATCTTCTCCCTCTCCTCTCTCCCCTCGACCCACTCCCTCCCGCGCGTCTTGTATCTTATCACATAGCAATTAAAATGGAGAGAGAAGCTCACCTACCTCGCTTCTAGACTTACGAGTATCAATTACAAATAGCCAACACTCAGGTCAGGTTTAATACGTGAGCTAATTTCAGCCGGCGTTTATCCGCAATTTTAAAGTAGCCGTCGTGAAATAAATCGCGCCGAGAGGTTGGCGCTTTTACCACCAAATATCATTAGTTGCGCGATTTCTCAAGATGTGTGTGTGTTACGTTATTTTGTAATTAAAATATTCCAATTACCATCAACCGATCAACCGAGAAATCCGCTAATCGGCATCTCGCGGCTTCATCCACTTGGACGTTTTTGTTTTCTAGACCTCAAGTTTTTTGTTTTCTATTTTTTTCGTTTTATAAAAAAATTGAATTTCTCACAGGTAATAATATCGCCGTTGTGTGACAGGTGGAATAGGTTTTCGAGCGCCTCGGGAGAGCGTTCGTATCGGGAGAAAACGCGCTGCGCCATAAGTCGTGACTGTGCCTTATTTCCCAATAGCGCGGACCATAGATAGGTGCGGATATATCGCGTTATCCGTAATTTCCCGGAGTGTCCGGCCCACACATGGCCACCGCCATCGATTTGAGCGCGAGAGTAGAGAGGAGCCAAGGAGATATCTTACGGGGCGTAAATAATCCAACGATTGTTCCGCGAAATACTCGGTTCTCGCGATTCATCTCGAATGAGATCTCTTCACCACGGTCGGATTTCGCGTCAAGTTTTAACTGTGAATGTTTAAACTTTTCGGGTGGTTTTTAAATTTATAACGACATTTCTCGAACCGACGTATTCGAACGATTTTCCAGGTTTTTGAAATCCAGTCTGAATTTCCAAAGAATTCATGAAAATTTTCAAAATGCAAAAATCTAGATCATTCCTATTTTTTTCAAATATATGCGATATCTCGCGATTTGATAATTTTATTTTTTTTATTATACTCTTGATTTTGTGTCAACAAAAATTTCCGAACAACGCCTTTGCTCTCGCGAAGAACGTCTATTCGCGCGGGAGAGACACGGTCAATCTCACACACGGTCGACTCGAATCGAACAATCGGCGCGCATAAACTCCGTCGGGCGTGTAAACCAGATAATATAATCCGTTTTATAGAGTGCCGGACGACGACGGACAGATATATGTATGTAATTCGTGACGTTAGAGTTACCCGATACCGGCGCGCAACAAACGTTACGCCAATATACCGGTCCGCGTCTTTTAACGCCGAGTAAACAAAGTTGCATTGCGACCTTACTTTCCACAGTAGAATGACCTTAACGCGCAATTTACGTTTCGTCGAGCAAAGTGAACGATGTGTTTCACACTTTGCAATCGCATATTGTTTGATCACAATACGACTCTCGTTCAGTGTTATTTAATTGAAAACTATTAATCAAAGAAACCACAGAAGTTACAACCAGATTTAGATTTTCTCTCGTTGTAACTTCGGTTATATATCGAATCGGTCGTTTTTTTTTTTTTTTTCAGAAAATAAGGAGGCGTTAAAATGATATGATTTATATTTTGTCACTAAATAAATATGTCTTTAGACACATGGTGATAAAGTTCATCTAAAGTTTTCTTATACTCAAAGAGAGAGATAGAGCCTGGTTCTTGATTAGCTGATCAATAAAAGAAGAAACAACAAAGTTGCAACGACCTTCCTTTCCGCACTGACCTGGATGACCTTACCAGTTATATACACCGTCCGCGCCTAGCTGATACGCTTCTGCCGCGTTATGTGTTCGCCCCCGGCAACACGTATACGTACACACACACACACACACACATGCATATCCGTCTTTACCCGTAATTCCCGATGTGTGCGCGCGACGTGCGTGGCGCACAGGTTCGATAGAGAAGAAGAGGTGTGGCATGTGTGCGGGACGCGATGGAAACCGGAGGAGGACAGCGAGCACGAACGGAAGAAAGCGAGAAAAGGACGCGAGGCAGAGGTGCAGAGCGCGTAGGTAGCATTAGTCGTCGATCGCGTTGCTCTTGTTGCCGGTAATGCCGCGTGGATAGCGGAATGCGCGAATTCTTCGAGAAGCGAGAGAAAGAAGGAGGGAGATAGAGAGCAACAGACACTGTGCCAGCGGCAGTTCCACCGGTGCCGCTGGCCTGTACGATTCGCTGCGGTGGCCAAAGCAGCGACCAACGACCGAGCAGATGCCGGCCGAGGTGAGGGAACAGCGAGCGTCCTTGCCCCAGGGGACAGGGGCGTGCGGCAGGACCTTGAGGGATATAGCCGAAGGGATAATCTCTCAAGCGGTTATTCGCGCGCGAGAGCAGAACAAAAAAAAAAAAAAAAAAAATAGAGAGTAACGATACTTTATTGCGAGCAATAGCGATACGGCGCGATTGCAGAAGATCAGAATCTTTTGATATTCATTAGCGTGTAAATCAAATGCGCGCTCTCTCCGGTCTGGCGGATCAAAAGTTTAACTGGAACTATTTGTTTTCACGCCGCGTTTATGAATTGTTTTATCGTTCGTAACGGAATTTTACAGTTATCTGGTGGACGGAAGTCTACACGTAACAAGTATAATACAGAGATAAGACCACACCATATGCGCATTACGTAAGTTATGTTACATTGCGCGCGCGATGATGATGGTTGAAAGAAAGCGAGCGAGCGTTTATTTACACGTATATAAGGATCGTCAAAAACTCGCGCATCGGCTCTTTTCATTATTCAACAAAAGTTACGAGGTTTATCGAGTTCTCTCGCCTCGTACGAGCAAACTCGCCAATGCAGGTGTATCTTTCTGTAGAGGAGAGATCTCGGTGGAAGAAGAGAAAAAGAGAGAGCCGGAGCCGGCTACCGGTTAGCCCAGGTCAGGGTTGCCCGCGAGCTACAATTTGGCATTTCTTGAAGATCCTCTCTCCTCTGTCGAGTGTAATTTGCCTGGCTCTACCCCGTCAAGGAATCCGGTCCGTCGAGGAGGTCGATCGTTAATCGATGCAAAGTGAAGCGAACGGGACACACGGAGAAAGCAGATAATTACACAATCGGCGCTTAATGAGGCCGAGTGATCTCTCAGCGATCAATTTCGATAATGCGAGAGCGCACGCGAAGCGACTCATGAACATCTTGTCACTTGATCGATCGATTTGAGGTTCTCAAGTTGTGATCCCGAACAAAGCTAATACGAGTTGAACAGTTTCGTAACAGCGTGTAGTGCAATACGCGCGTCATCATAACGAGCGCGTATGCGCATAATATCGCGTTGTAGCACCCGCGTGTAATTTTATTCTCTCAATGTTAGGTGCGCTCGATCCCGACAAACTTTCTTCCGGGCTTTAAGACCGGCTGTTATACCTGCCGCGCCTTACGTAGCGGATGCAGCTTGTTCCCGTTTCTAGAGTCCGGTTGCCGGAGGACTGTTCCGCGCGAGATATGCAATCTCTGCTTTATCTCTCCCCCACCCATTGCCGGTCGCCCTGAAATTCCAACCGCGCTTGATCCCCCGATTCTTCACGCGACGCTTGATTCTCGATGGCGTTTCGGGCGATCGAACGCTGTTCACGTGTGATAACAAGTCGGCGATCGACGGCGCTTCCGCAATGCTCCCTTTCGAACGCACCAACGCGTACGAGCATTTACGTCGCCGAGGACTGGTCCAGACACACCAGCATCAGTGTGCGTACATATACACGCACGCACATACATTGCAACTTGTAATAATCGCCACTCCGGACTCGCCTGTCGCTTGTCAGGATTATGCTCGACGCTCGTTCGCGTGCGTGTAACGGTAAAGTTAATTAATATTCTTCTTCCTCTCTAGCAAATAATTTAGCCGAGTTACGCGCAAAGTGAAATCGTAAGATCTCCGCTAATTTCGCGAGATCGATCAAACGCGTTTCACGCGTGTGTGTGTTCGTACGTCAACCGTCTCGGAGGTCGTCGTGTGGCGCGAATAGAGGAGAAGAAAACACGTTATCGTATTCTCCGCGCAAACGTTATATTTGTTATTCTATTCGCGGAGATCCGAGATAACGCGCAAGGGTGTTGGTTCGCATTACACACCGGTTATTACGATCCCGGGTAAATTTCGCGGCGTCGCGTCTCGATTCCGCTGCCTTCCGCGTCGAAACGAGCTGACACACCGGAGCGCGCGCAATATTGTCACGGAAAAGATACGCGCGATATTAAAAACCACCGTCTTCGTCCGCCGGAGTTCTTATTCTTATTTCATTTTCAATTATTATCGAAGCGTCTCGCTTCTCGAAGCGCGTGTTTAAAAATAAATTCTCTCGCACCGGAGCGTCTAGTGACTGCGAGAGAAGATAGCGATGACGATCGTTAGACTCGCCGGTGGAAAGACAGTCTCGGGAGAAAGAAATAAAAACCGACTATTAAGAGATATTTATAAGCCGGTGAGATAATAAGCGCTCTATTCCCTCAAGCGCGTAGTAAAGTTGCGTGTAAAGTAGCGGATTTGCTCGTAACGAGGCACTTGTTGCGTACGTGTACGAACAAATGATATTCCCTCGCGCAAATTCTGAATTCTCTCTCCCGTGTTGTATAACTCATATTCGATTTAACCGATTTAATTCACGTAATCCGTTATATATTGCGAATCGCTCCGTGAAATATAATTCAAGAAGAGTGTAACACGCCGGTAAACAGTCTAAAAAGATCCAAACGATCGAGTGGCAACAATCGACGGCGTGTATAAGCTCTTTTCGATAATTACCGAGAAAACTCGATTTTGTTCTCTCGTTGAATCACGAAAGAAAGTGACGTGAGGAACATTCGCGCAAATCATCCTTTACGGGCTGTAAGGTGTGCAACGTCATTGTACGGCGCGCAACTTTCGATCTGTCTACCGTTGTTGTACTATACTTATTTTCCGGGGGCGTATATCGTGTATTAGCTCGAAGCTGGAAGTCGCGCAAAGGTTGTCCGCGGCGCATAACACGTTCAGGCGAGATAAATTATGAGATGAAATGTCGCGCGAATAACAGTGAAGTTTATCGCAGAGAACGATCGTTCGCTACCTAATTGTTCGCGCTGCGAGGCGCTTTGAGGAAGTCACAGTCCGAGGAAGGTGTAGCCTAGGATTCTCTCGCGATAAGAAGCGGCGAACAACTCGCGAAGGGGTCTCGGGACCTTAGGGACAACGGTTCTTAGAAGTGCAAGAGAGCTGTAATCGTTGCCCGGCGGTCGTAGCCGGTATACGAATCACTGTCGGCAGAAAAGTAGCAGCCCGCGGGCTCCGTAATTTCTGTAAATACACAGTGAAAACACCGCGCGCGTCCCCTCGCAGTCATTCGCCGCGTCTCGCTTCTCTCTGTCTGGGGCGAGAAAGAAGACCGGAGGAAACTCGCGAATATATAGATCTACGCGCGCGCGCGCGCACTCGCTTGAGCTGAAGATGATGTATGTTGAAAAGTTATTTCGAATAACACACCAAGCGAAGCGTTTCTGTGCGAAATGTGTACAAAAGAACTCGTACTTCAGATTCGTTCACGCGCGAGTGTTTTCAGATTCCCGTGTGTGTTTCGCGTGTAAACAGAAACTCTTGTTAGAGAAAGGAAGGACGACTGTCGTTATGTCGTTAAGTGCTGAATTAATCTGTTTTTCTTTTTTTTTTTTTTTTTTTTACGACTAAATAGAATTGAGATACAGCAACGAAACTTCAAGTTTCTGTCACGTGTAGGGACTAATGACAGGGATGTCTGGCGTCTGGAAGAACCGTGGCAAAGCAAAACCGTGTGATTGAATGCAGGAAATGTAATGCAGCGAACGCGTCCGGTAGGGTTGAAAATCGACGATCGCCAGCCGAAAATTTACCTTAACGAGCGTCATTACGGCGTCATTATGCGCTCCAGGAAATGCGTGAGACGAAAGATCTGAACTCGGAATCTACAAACTGGTTTGGCATCACGCGTGGGCACGGCGTGTCTTCCGATTTCTGCCACTCAGCTTCTTCATCAATTTAGAATCTCTTCACTTCCCGCGACTCTCTTATTACATCGCGTTTAATGTAACGATATGGTGACGTCCGCGTTGGTGTCGGTGAATTCTCCTCATTGCGGTTTCTTCATACCTAACTCTTTCAGAGCTTGAGTGTGTTGTGATATCGCATGTTTCTCGCTTACTTTTAAGAGGATATTGGGCAAACAAATAGAGTTAGTGTGGTTTAGACTCAGACTTATTTAGACTTATTTTCGTATTTACCGCTCGGACAACAAAAATAAACGATTTTCGAACGCAGTAGATACTGTGAAATGTTGATTAACATTGTCATTAACACAATTCGCGCTACGACAGCGGTAAGATAGCACGGGAAAAAGGGCGGTTCGTGAAGCAGTTTCAGGATTTTCAGAAAATGGTATCAATGTAAACAAGTACCGGCGAATAATGAGTTGAAATATTCCATAATGTGCAACGTTGTAGTCCGCGCGCTCACGTTTACACGCGGGAATCGTAAACTTTGTAGCGTTATACGCATATCTAGCATAGGCGGGTTATCGCGTATATATCGGTCCGCAACATCGCTATTACCTCCTCTCCCTTTCCGTTTTACAACCCGATCGGTGAACTTCTGAGAGAGGTGGATATGTGCGCTTCGTTGTGCGCCGAAGCGCGTCCTTAAACTTCGGCATCAAGCGGCAACGTAATATCAACAGTTTACAGCCCGCTGTACGATTGCTGTAACGCAACGCGAGAGATCTGTGCCTCTCGCACACCGCGTTAAATAATTTGCTTCCTGAAATATATAGCGATATGTTCCCACGTTCTTGATTGGAAAACAAAATGAATATTTTAAACGATAAACGGAACACGCAACTTGTAAGTAAAATAATTTACTAGCATTCTGTGATCTCTCTAATACATACACGCATCTCGATATTAAAATATCGATATTTCTAACTTTGTAAGTTATTTAATTACTTTTATACTCATTTTTTCCATTTCATACACGTATCCTGAGAAAAAAATAAAAATATATAATCATATAAAATTGTGCGTAAGTGATTAGATCGCCTCAAGTTTCAGATCTGATCTTATAAGAAATTTGGCGCATTCTGATCTATTATGCGATCACATGTTTCTATTTTTTCTCGGGATATCACAAAGTATTTTTATAAACATGTAAAACGTTCTCTCTATTGTAAAAGGCTTTGCTTGTCTTATGACAATTTTACCTGTGATACTCTCCCAATATTTGCTTGTAAGGTTACATAAATATACAATGTGTATAAATAAATGGATATTCAGTAGAAATTAAAAATGCCTTTTTTAATGCGATCTTTATATTATAGCGGTCTCTCCCACGGCGTGTAATCGTGCCTGAAAGATAGGCCAATGAGCGAGTTCAGACTGGGAAGGAAGATCGTAATGAAATCAGCTCGCGTCTGCGTGAAACGCAGACCCAAGCGTCGCGCGGGGAACTCGAAAAACACAGCGGCGACGAGGCGACGTGGGATCGTCCTTGTCTGCGCTCCCGCGGCCCCCATTGTTCGTGCCGACGACTCCGCTTTGCTCGCTGCTAGCGCAAGGCGGGAACGTGCACGTATGTGCTGCACGAGTATCGAAAGTAGTTCACTTCACTCGGTGGATTGTCTTGGTCGCGCCGCGTTGAATCGTGTGGTTTCGCGTTCCCCGTAACCCAGAAAGAAAGTGAATTTCTTGACGCGATTAGGAGAAGAACGCGTGTTTTTTTTGTTTTAACGAACACATGAAATGGACCTTGGCACAAAAATATGGCCAAACGTGAAAAATTTAAAACTTAATCAATTTTAATTCTACAACGCGCGATATCGATTTTGTTATTTTTTTAAGCGTTCGCAGCTAATGAATTATAACGCCAAAAAACGTGAAAAGGAAATATACGTCTACGATTCCTACGCAATTTGCGTTTAAAAATACAAAATGCGTTTCCGTTACGAACTCGCTTTTTAATCTCGCGGCAAAAAAAAATATCAACCTGTTGCGTAAGCCGACGAGTCATATTTATTGGTCAGAAAGGAAATGTAACATCAACTTTGATTTATCCTTTGCGGGTTGTTCAATATCGAGACAATAGCCTCTGGAAATCAATATCTAGTGCAATATTCTGACCGGATGTCGATCAAAACCGTGCGTATAGTCAGCCCTTTCAATTGGCACATTGAATATTCTATTAAAATAGTCTCAATCTTCCTCCGCCGAGATCAAGAATGATTCCATCGAATTTCAATAAACAACTTGTTGAAAACAATACACATTAAGTGTTTTCAATTTTAATATAATTTAAGTTAAATTCTTTAACACACCATCTCTTTTTACAAGTAATTAAATTTTAATTATTAAATTTTATAACCTGTCGGAGAAAAAGAGAAAGAGAGAAAATTTATGCAATAGATACGCAACGCGAAAGAAAAAGAAAAACAAAATGCAATTAATATATATTTTCTCACGTGACGAATAATTTTTCCTGCGCGATAGCCCCTAGCATGAGTAATCATCGTGTAATCAGCATATAATAAACACACATGCGAGCTTTATCTCGAGCGCTATCGCGCGACATCGATTTCACAAGAGACGTTCCCAAGGAGAGGTGTACAACACACCGCGTGTTTTTCGCAATTGTTTATGCAGTTGATGCTCGAAGAAGGAAGTAACGATGGAAGATTATGGCACATAAAGAACTCATCGTTTGACTCGCAGTCGATTTCGTGCAATTTACAGCTTATAATTTCAATTGACCTTCTGTGTGCCGAGCTGTGTATTCGACGTTGCGTGTCGTCATAAGATATCGCAGACGATATTTCTTTTTTTTCCGCAATTGCCAAAGAAGTGCGAATGAAGGTCCCGCGTTATGGTGTCTTAAACAAAAGGGACATCAAGCAACATGATGCAACACAGGCCGTCGATTTTCTTTCCTCTTTTATTTTTTTTACACGATATCTCAGGAACGGAAAGCGAATAGAGGGAAAGCTGAATCAAACTGAAATCGGCTACTATCGCCGAGACGGCCGCGCGTTGCCATCACCACCGCGATGGGAACCACGAGATAGCTCTCTTGCCCACATTGATTTTCAAGAACGCCAAATTGCAGGAAGCGGGAGGTCAGATCGACTCGTCGGCGGCGTGGCGTAGGCCGTGGGGAACCGACTGAAAGTACAACGGCCAGAGAGGATGCACCTGTGCACCTGCAGCCGACTCGTCCGGCGGCGGTCGACCTCGCGCGATCGTCGAATGCGGCACTTCCGGAAGCCGTTCGCCAGCAACTTTCGCCGCACGGAGTTTCGCATTTAAACAGATTTTATACCAATTTTACGACTCGCGTACAACTCACAAAAAGAATTTTTTTACCCTAATTTTGTTTGTATAAAATATACTGCAAGTCATATTACAAGAGAAAAAAATATTTTTCAATTCAGAATCTTGTAAATTTGAAACAAATGTAAACAAGACCAACTTCACATTAGAGATAAAGTTTATGTTTAATATAGAAAAGGTCAAAAAAATATGTTAAAGATATTTATAAGTTATTTGATGGATTTTTTTGCGGCATCTAAAAGCCGCAGCCTAAACTCCATACTTAACGTATATCGAGAATCACGGTGTGGAAAAGAAGAAGAAGAAGAAGAAGAAGGGAGGTCAGAAGAGGTTGCGCACGTTTGCGCGCGCGGCGAAAGTGTGTATAACACACGCCCGCTCTAACCGCGAGTATGAATTGCGGAGCGCGTGCTATCACCACACCGGCCGCTTAATTGCATTAACCGGCACGAATGGTAGTCACGATACCGAGTGACACCGAGTTACTGAACGTCTATGACGATAAGATCTTGCGAGTTTCGTAAAAAACAAGTCGCACGCGGGACCCGAACTCGATAATGTCCGGTCACGTTTTCGGTATCTCGTCTGACCGCGTTAATAAAATAAGCATCGGGTGAAAATTACGATTAATAATTTTGTTACTCGGTCTAGCAAAAAATTTTATCTGTGTGAGAGAGATAACATTTTGTTATATTATTTTATTCGATATCGTTCTAACGTCTCACAGAACGACCCACAAATCAGTTAGTAGTCCGTGCGAAAATTGCAGGCCGAAAGATCCGAGTTTAAATCCGGTTGCGACATTAGATCCTTACTAGTCATTTCCTTTCCGAAAGGAACGAAAAAAAACGTGCTTTGCCGAGAACGTTATTTAAATAAAAGTTTCTTCGACGGTATCGGAATCTGTCCGAAGTCGTTTGTTGATCTCGAGTACCGACAACGATCGGACATCGTCGCGTCACCGATAAGAGCAATGGAACCGCAGAAAAGATACTCACTGTCTGAATGTCGCGTAAACACGATAGAAACCGAGAGCGTTTCAGCTGACCTGCATTTTCAAAAACAATAGACATCTCCCGCGATCTGAGATCAACAATTTCGTTTCACAATTACTTCGCCGTGTGTGTTGTTTCCGTTGCATCAGCGCGCCGTTTCGCATACAATGCGCTGCCGCGATGCGCCACAGCAACCCGCCGCTGTTTCTTATAAAACGCGCAGGCGATGATTACGAGATGGTTAATCATCCGTTATTACATTTTACAAAATGTTGCGCCTTTCTCCCCCTCGTTCCTCTATCATCTCACTCTCTCTCTCTCTCTCTCTCTCTTTATTATTATTCTCCTTGTGGATGACGGAAGAGCGAGACTGGGACGAAAGGAGACCACGGGGAATGCGTGTACGTGCGTGGAGTGTGTTGCTCTCTCGCTTGGGAATCCGACGCGGAGCACGTCCTTGACCGGGTCTATCGTGTGACCGATCTCCGGGCGCATCACACAATGCTTCCCCTTCACCCATACCCGCCTTCAACGAGCGACCCTCTTCTGGGAGGAGTAGGACTCGGGGCCCCTCCGCTTAACCGCGCGCGCATTTCTCGCACCGATCACTTTGTCTCGCCGTTTGAACGCAACCGCGCGTCGCGTCGCGCTTACGCTCGCGGAACACGCAACGCTTACACACATACACACAGTGCGTACACAACGTGGACGTGTCTTACGCCGTTCGTATTCTGCAATACAATCTAGCGAAATCTAGCGTGTACGATCGCCTTTTTGTGCGACTATTGTTCGCGCCCTGGTTAATATTAATTACACATGGCGACGCGCAATACACGGCCGAGATTTTTCTTCGCGCGTGCACGGACGAGACGGGAAGGCGCGCGTTTGACTTGACGCAACTTGACTTTAAGCTAGAAGAAACGGGAGAGGTGGAAATCTGTGCTTTTTTTTAGCACTTACTCGCCTTTATCCCAAAAGATCTATTACGTGGCGCCGTGGTACACCGCTATAAAATGTTTCTCGGAAAAGGTGACCGCGTGTACGCGAAGTAGCAAACCTCATTGTTGAGGTAAATCAAATAGGTTATATGTTAAGGTCTCGGATACAAGCGGACCGATCATACAAGTTACAATTATATTATTTGTTATATACACGTAAAAAGAATTTTCTTCGATTAAAAATCGATACACATGTTATTTCTGTGAACAAGAAGCTGTTATATTTTATATCTTGCAAACGTGTGTTTTTTTTTTTTTTACTGCTATGTGATGAGAACCTCTGTTTATAGTTAAAATAGTAGAAGAGAAAGAGAGATAGAGACTCTCTGTGAGGAGTAATGCCATCTCGAGCCGACGAGCGGCAAGAGGTAGGGACGAACTGAGACAATGGAGCATTAAAGCTACGGCGTGGTTTTCTAGACAGGAAATTACAGGGATCACGCGGAGATTGACAGAAAAACGACTCCGGCAAGTCGTAGACAACGAGTGCACGATACAACCCCCTGTGTCTCTGTTTTTCCCGTTTCGGCACATGTGAGAATCACCCTTTCCGATTCTCAACACTCTGTGATCAGAGTGAAAAAAAAAAATCCTTCTTTTAAACCATCTAGCAATTCTTGATTCAAAATTTTCCGAAAGAATATTCACGTTTTTGAAAAAGTAAACGACAACACGATTATAATTATGACATATAACGATATAAACGTTTACTCTCGATAGGCGATTTTGTTATTATCTCGATTTTGTCATAACTCGATCTCAAGTAAGCGCGCAGCTGCGAATGCAACGTCTTAATAATCACATGGCGCGGCGAGTTTTCTGCCCCGTGCATGCATGATTTACGACGTGCTTTATTATCACCAATCGAACCGGCCGATAAACGTGCATCGCGAGCCATCGTGTAATTCATCACTCGAGAAGAGAAGAAGAACAACCAAAAAACAAAACAAAACAAAAAAAACAAAAGAAGATGCCGGTCAGTCGCAGGAAGAGGAACGGTACATTCGTCGAGCGCGCACGTTCAAATCGCTATTTCTGGACTAGGAACCGCGCAACCAGTTTGCAAGGAAGTTCGATAAGTAAGCCCCCCCTGATCGTTCAAGGTTACGGCCTGGCCGGGCATATCGGGATGCGGCGCGATGCAATCGCTACAGATCGTACTCGATCGTTCTCTCTTATACACACACACACACACAAGAATATGCTGAGCGATTTTCTCACGTCGATTTAATTCTAGGCGCGCTAACCGATCGATCTTGTTGGGTGGCAAACGCGTCTCTTTCTTTGTATTCGTGGAACGTATCAATCAATCAAAATGGGTTTCTTGTGTAGGGTGTTCTTATATATTTCATAATTAAGTGATATCCTCATTTTGTTCGATAGTTTGAATTGAGGAATTACTTAGTCAGTTGATTCGTCTTATTTTTCACGTGAGTTTAGTTTTTCTTTTTGAGATACTTGCGGTAAAAAATCATATACATATTATATATATATATATATCGATGTATATATAAGTAATTGAATTGGAGTGAACTGCGCTTCTACATCAGGGAATTCAACCTTACCTTGTAAAAAAAAGATCGAATCCAACCCTTTTTTTATGATATAGCACGGACGAACTATCCGGCATTATGTCGCTCCCTTTTTCACGGAGTTGAAAGGAGCTATACTGAAGAAAAACGCAAGTGTGCGGTTCTTGTCACATGTTGCGGCACTCTCTCGCCCCGAATTGTCGATACGTACACAAGCGGTCACTACTGCTTCCGAAATTGAAGAATCAAATCTTCAAAAATCTCACAAACGAAATCGAACAGATCGATCAATAATCATCCAAAATGTTTTGCAACTATTCGAAGAGAAATTTCCAGCGCTATTCTATTTGAAGCTTATTCGACGCGGAAACACAAGGCGTTTGATTTCAGACGGTTTCCTGGCGTTGCTGGAGATCATGATGCTCCTTACACGGAGAGAGATGCCGATGACGTACGGCGTCGTGGCTATCCATTATTGGGGGAACGATAAATTCTCCCCCGGCCGGGGTTGACCGGGTGAACCGGCCAAGTGCGGCGTGTCGTACCGCGCATTCGATCCTGCCGGGTGGTGGGTCTCTCTCTCTCTCTCTCTTTCTCTCTTTCTCTCTCTTTCTCTCTCTCTCTCTCTCTCTTTCTCTCGGCTAATAAAGAGAATAAAGAGAGGCACAGGAGGAAAGAAGGGATCAAGCGGGATATTGGCAACATTAAGTATAAATGCAACCTACCGAGATTTATGCCTGTCGAGGAGAGGAGAGAGCGTCGGCGAGAGGAAGAAGAAGAATCGGATGAGGGAATGAGAGGGGCAGGGAGAACGAGCGCAGAAGGGATGAGGTCGCCGCGAGGCGTAGTGGACCACACGGAGAGCCGGGCCCGCTCATGGGGGGCCCTTACTTCGACTTTCCTCCGAGCGCCCTTCGTGGGACCTCTCTGTCCTCTTCGCTCCGCCTTACTCCCCTTTCTTTGCATAACTGCGATTTGCTGCTACGTCGATACCGGAAGGTAATGAAAGGGAAAAACATCGGCGAGGGCAGTATCCAGAATTCTCAGCTGGCATTATTCTGGTGTTGTGTTCTCAAAAGACAGCTAAAACGGACATTAGTTTGGGGCTCGTGAAAAAATCGATATTTTAATATCGATAGCGGTGGGAGAATTATTTGCTATATGAACGAGAAAACAATAAGAAACGCAGTTAGAACTACTTTGATTTGAGTCTTAGAAACAAGATGGAATAGATACTGTCGATCGTTGTTTAATAATTCGAGAGATTTCACAAGAAGCGGTCTTTCGATTTTTAATCTCGCATGTGATTTCGACAGACGGATGATGTGTGTGTGTGTGCGCGCGCGCGCGCGCTAAAAACCACACAACCTTATTCGAGAAAGATCGTTAGTGAGCGCCGTACAACTTTTCGATAGCAAGGCTCTTCATCTTCTTCTCCTTCTTCTCGCTCTGTTTAATCGCTCTATATCTTTCCGCCTTACGATTCGCGCGATACATATTCGTACGTGGAAAAAGAAAAGAGACACGACTACTCGCCAGAAAATGGTGAAAACGTTACGCGCGTTATGGATCGACGATAAGAAATAGAGAATTCCCGTCATTCTCTCTCTTGCTCTTCTCACAGGTGCGAAGAGAAACGGGAATTATCGCGAAGAACCGAATACGCCATAAATATATTTCCTACGTTCGTTTTAAGTTTCCGAGGATTCCGATAAATTGCCGCACTCGTTAACTCCAATTTCCAGCGTGTTTGTTCGCCGCGCAGAAATCACCAGAGTTTCTATTTATGACTCGACATTATAAATAACATTTTTTCGAGATATCGCGAAGTTTCTCTCTTCTTCTTCTTCTTTTTTTTTTTTTTTTGAAAAATGCGCGGATAAATAGAAACAAGCGTCCTGTTTGTTGGATTAACTTAATTCCATCGATCGAAGAGCCGGTACGACTGATTGGACGAAAAGAGACGTATAAAGAAGACCGGAAGTACGTTAGTTATGTTCGTTATATGTAGGTAGCCGTAAAGATAACCTGTCACTCTTGCATACGTAACGCATAATGTTACGCAATCATTAAGTACGTCGTGTCTAATGATCCTTGCTCGACGACAACGTCAGAAAAGAGCGAATCCGATCGTTACACCATCGGCGAAAACCGGTTCGTACAATGGCGAGCTCGATTTCAACCAGATTCACCTCCGACGTCGCTTGATCCGTCTCATGAATGCGGAATTAGTCGAGCGGGTAATTAAATTACAAACAACACCCGGTCGCGATATATATATATATATATATACATATATATATATATGTACGTATGTATATATATGTATATACATATCGAATGTATGTACAGAAAGAGAAGCGATTTAACACGAAATTGCTGATGTCACTCAACGTGTTATCCGGAACGCGCGCAGTTCGTTTTCGTTCGCGTCGAGATCGCGCGCGCGACCGGAAGTGTCACAATTATTCGCCACAAAAGTAATGAAGCGTATTGATTCGGGCCCGCGATGACAGATACCCTTGTCGTGCCGATATACGACGCAATGTTTCGAGCGCAAAGCAACACTCGTTATACACGAGTTGCAAAAAAAAAAAAATACCCGAGAGAACATCGATGCGTTACGGATGTACGAACATAGCATCGTGGAACAAATTGAACGATACGCGCGGAGACAGCTTGCGCGTACTCGCGCGATTAATGTCGATCGTGGACGGTGATTGCCGACGGAGGAAGCGATTCGTTAACACCGGCCCGTTATCGCATCGCCGGTGGCTCGGCCTCGATGTAATTGAATTGATATAGAATTGAGAGACGCCGGCGCTTTCTTTCTAGCGCGCGTAGAGTATAAGAGATCGCAGAACGAGAGCGGAATCTCGCCGGGATCGATGTGTCCGCGAAACGAGGGTTCAATTAGAATCCTGATGTGCTTCGTGTTTTTCCTAGTCTGCAAATTAGCGCGCCGACCGCACCTTGCCTGTCTTCCGATGAAGGGAAACGCGGAAACGGCGCGGCGTGCGAGATTCATACGTGTTCAAACACGATCGCGAAATACATTTGCTCAGGACTTCCGAGAAAGAGCGACAAATAACTTCTGTCTCTTGTGCAAAATTACAAAATTCTTGCTTAAATCTTCCTTCCGCCTTCTTTGTACACTCTCTCTTATATACTCATTACGTCCTTTACGAGTATAATCGCGTTTTTCCATTTCGTTAATTAAAATTCAATTAAATGTGCAAACAATTACATCTGCCACAGACACCTACATGTAAATACATTCTGTGTAGAACAGTGTAGCATATTTTCTAGGTAGAACTTTAATCACCAGTAAATATATTACATTTTTGTTTTTTTTTTCAAAGATCTTAATTTTAAAATTTAGTTTGTCAATCTGGATGAAAAAAAAAACTTGTTTGCAGGTGCAAATGTCGAGTGAGAAAGACTAGCTGGACGTGTTGAGAATTGTGTGTTACGAGAAAGACGCGCGGAGCGTAAACCGCGATTACAATGAAGCGAGGTGTAGCTGGAGCTAGACAAGCGACTGACATCATCCACGAAACGCAAAACAGTTTGCAAGAAAACGCGTCGCGTGCACGTGTCAGACGCTAGACGAGTGCATGCCGCATGCACTCGAGCGTGAGATGCGTTGCGGCGTCGTTCCACATACACCGACACACATACGCACGCGTGCGATGCGCGTCAACGTGAAGGCGGCGGATAGATAGGGATACGGCAGGAAATGATTCGTACTGTATCTTCTCCGTCCGGCCGAACAATGCCACCGTGTGACTCATCCTCTCTGTGCGAGCCGAGAGCTACGAAATAAACTCAAAAATAAATCCGCGGCATCATTCCATCTCAACCGCGGATTGCAATGGCGTTTATAGAGTGAAAAAATCGTTCGTGTTGAGATATGAAATCTCTCGTCTTTCACGGCGGTATTGTTGCGCCAATATATCATTTGCGCGCATTTGTTCGATTGTAGCGTAAATATTAACCGAGCGATATTGGAATGAAAAATTTTCCCGAATTGCAGCGAGCGAGATCTTGCCAGAGATCTTTTCTTGTTGCCGTTACAGAGCGTTAAAAGTACCAGTGTCTTCGGCGCGCAAGACCAATTTCCACTGCGCGCTCTCTTCTCTTCTCAACGTAGAAAAAACAGTTTACGTGCGATGTATATAGCGATGTAACATTGGTATATAATACCGGGGTGTAATTACGGCGTCTAATAGGGATTACGGCTGGGCCGCGAGGGGAATCGAACATCGAGAGAAGGTAACCCGATGATGATCGATACCATTGGTATCATCGCGCGGTAATTATGGGCGCGGTACGACGGCAGCAACGGCGGCGGCGGCGGCGGC